>NC_084468.1:20827500-21127500 GCF_027409185.1 Cynocephalus volans | reverse complement strand
GGGAGGGCTGGGGAGAGCCAGGGGCTTGGATAGTGCTGTTCCTGCATTGGTTTCATAGCTAGAGCTGCCACCCTCAAAAAGCCCGATAGGCATCACCCCAGAGTTCCGGAGATGAGGGATCTGGAAGAACCGTGAACTCCTTCTTGCATTGTCTTTGCATCTTTGTGAGATTATGGGAGAAAAATAAAATAAAAGGAAACCTTTGCCTGGTTTCTTATCTTTCAAGGGAAGGGATTAAAATTTGACCACACAGAGATTTGGTATCCATGGTTGAAGAAACCCATGTGAACGCTGATTCTTGTTAGGAATCGCCAAAGACCAATGATTCTTAAGTCACAGAAAGCTTTTCTTTTGAGGGGGGGTGGTTACCAACCTTTCTTGGTAACTCAGCTGGTTTATACTCTTACTCTTTGAATTGTGACCTAACTGTGCTTCTGAATTGCTTCCAATTTATTTTAGGAAAAAGAATTTGTAGCAGTAGATATGCAATATTTATTCCCAAAGAGACTTTGGAAATGAAAGCTCAAAAATTAAGGCTCCCACAGGGGAGCTGTAATATACGTTTCAGGGACATAACTTCTGTGTCAATGGGCATTGAAATATTATTCAAGTCATATTTTCTGAGCATCAACTATGTACCAGGAAAGGTGCTGTAGCTTTTCAAATAATAATAACTAGCACTTACGTAGGTTTTCTACCTGCCAAATTTGATTGCAAGTTTTATGTAAATGAACTCAATGCATTTATATATTTATTCATCTCTTTATTCATACTATAAAAATAGCCTCAGCTTTGGCCCATGTCTTCTCTAAGAAAATGCAGTGAGGAAGAGATCAAGAAAATACAATTTCTTTATTCAAAGACCTGTAATAAAGTTCAAAAGAGAAAGCCTTTATGTCTGTAACAATCAGAAAACAATTATAGGCTGACTCATAATACCAGAATTCAGAGCAAGGCAAAGGTATTTGGGGAATGAGATCATTCTAGAAAGCTTTGAGGAAAGCTATAATCCCTGAGTTGGGCCTTGAAGAAAGGCTGGGCTTTGGAGTGACAGCAAGGATAGGAGGAGCTCGGGACCCTGGGGGTGGGGAAGAGCATGCCCAGGGAGGAAGCAAGGCAGGCTCTCCTCTGGAAAGGGCATGTCTAGGAGTTGGAGCATCAGGTCTGGGCTACCTGCTTATTTAAAATTGACATTTTCCATAGAACAGCAGATAGCAGTCCTGGCCTCTTATCTCATTATGGACCCTCTTTTCTCAAAAGTGCCTAAGATCGACATAATCAGGCCATTCAAAGTGACCCATGGCCGTTCTGTCTCAGTGCAGGAAGTATTTGTTGAGTGGCTATTTTGTGGTTGGAGGTTTATGTGTGTGTTCTCCCAGGGTTCACCTGCATGCAGGGGTGAGAATGGGGGCCAAGTCCTTATGACAGCACCCGTGTGGGAAGTGAGTAGACATGTGCAGACGTGTGTGTAGCTGTCCCAGCCCCATGTCCTCCTTTTGGTCCATCTCCCTGCCTTCTTCCTCGCCCACATCTTTCCGTCTCAGGAAGCAAGTCCCCTGTCGCTGGTCTGCTGTGCTCACTGCTGTCTGACATCCAAAGTGATAACCCTTTTTTCTTCTGCATTCACAGGAGCCCCAATTATTTTCATACAGCTGCTCTAGCCATTTTCTTCTCAAATTCACTTATGTCTTTGTTGCTTTGCCCCCCATGGATTTGTCACCCCTTTTCCCCTGGGTGACAGAGCCACAAAGGACTACTCAAAGCCTATCTCTTCTGAGCAGTGAGAAGCCACAAAGTGGTTAATCTCCCAGAACCCTCAAGAGAGAGGCATTCCTTCCATTTGGGAAATTAACGATGAATTGGGGTTCTCTTCCTGCATTTATTCTCCAGACCAGGAAATTACAGGAAGAGAACATAGGTGAGGTTATAGTTTAACAATACAGGCTGGTAACATTCAGTAAAACAAGCCAGATGACATTCCATAAGGCAATTTAAGTGATCCACCAACAAAAGCCTGATCTTAGCAAACATTCCTTCTCCCTAGCAGCCTCCCAGTATCTTTACCTATCAATCAGTAACCTGTCTGTCTTTCAACCAGCAGCCTTGCTGTGTTACAATTCTTTATCTTACAACAGAGACTATATAGCCTGGGGAAAATTTTTTGTTTTTTGCAAGCTCAACATTTTATATGTACTTTTTTTTTTTTTTTGTCTTTTTGAGTGCACGGGCCATTCCCATATAGGATCCGAACCCGCGGCGGGAGCGTCGCCGCGCTCCCAGCGCCGCACTCTCCCGAGTGCGCCACGGGCCCGGCCCTATATGTACTTTTGAAAAGTTAGACTAAACCTGAAAGTACAAGAAACTAAGCCCTGTGAAATATATTTCTTTATAGTATACTCCACATGTCTTCATTTCTTACATTCTCCAATGAATTCTCCAACTCTTCCACTCTTCGCTGATTTCGTACCAGATGTTTCTCTCTGACATACGGCTTTCTTTCTGCTCTTTTTCTCTTTAAATTCATTCATTTGTTCTTCATGTCTGCCAGTCTCTGCACCAGGTACCCCATCCCCTGAGCTCAGCTTCAGTATCTGGGCTGGTCAAGAGCATGGCTTTGGGAACAGCTGGACTTGGGATAGAAGCCAGTTCTACTGCTCAGTAGCAGTTTTTTGGGGCCAAGTTATTGGGCTCTCTGAGCTTCAATATTCTCATATTTGAGGGTAAAACTACCTATGCCCCAAGGTATTAGAGAAGATTAAAAGTGGTACTGCAGGGTGTGTGGTACTTAGCACTTTGTCTGGCAGAGACAAGAGCCCAGTGAATGGCAGCAATGGGCTACTGTTCATAGTTCAATACCATCCCAGTTCAAGTTCAAGTTCAAGTAGTACTTTGTAATATTGCCCTCTTACACACATTTACAGAGAATGGCCACCTGTGACCTCCTGTCTGCTAGAAAACCAAAATGGGGGAAATGGTGGGAAGAAGTTAATTTATTATGTCATTAAGAGATATTGAGAGAAAGAGAATTCTAAATAGGCAGCTTTGTCAGTTTCGGGGGTTTGGATTTGTTATGAAAAGCAAAGAAGACCAGCTTCTTAAACAAAGGAGTGACATGGGGTACCTATTTCCAGGGAATTCATTTGGTAATTGGGTGAAATACTTTAGGGAGACTGGAGATAGGGAAGCCACTGAGGGGCCACAGTGATGATTTAAGAGGCAGAGAGTGGGATGAAGAGCCAGATTAAAGTGACAGCAGTGCTAACAAGAGAGGAAGGACAAATGAGGTACAGGGGGTGGGGCAAAGCAGGGCGGGAGGGTGCAATGGAGGAGAGGAAAGAGTAGAATGTGAACCAGGATGTAGTCTGTAGATATCATGGAAATGATTGTTTCAAATTCATAAAAAAGAGGACTTTAGTAGGAGGAATCAGTAGGAAAAGAGATACTGAATTAAATTTTAGGCAGATTGTGACACTAATGTCACATCAAATAGATTTCAAAATCAAAACCAAATAGAGTCAGAAATAAGGGGCAGTATTTGGGAATCACCAGCATTGAGTCATTAATCAAAAATTTTTTTGCTTTATTAGTTTGACAGTTATTTAGTGCCTACTATGTGCCAGGCATGATTCTATGAGGTAGAGATGTAGGAGTAGTAAAACAAAGTACCTGCCCTCTTGAAGCTTATGTTCTAGTGTGAGACTGAGTGGGCATTCCAGGAAATCATGATCACAAGACACATTGACTTTGGTATGGCATCGTGCTCAGCATTTTACTTGGATTATTTATGTTATTTATTCCTTATGACAACTCAATGAGATGGATATTATAATCTCCACTTATAGATGAGAAAATGGAGGCTAATGCAGGAGGAAAAGCAGAAGGCTTTGCAGGATACTCACCAATGAAACTGGGAGGGAGAAATGGGAAGTAGGAGGAAGGTAAATGAGGGGTCAGAGAAGTGGGAGAGAAGTCAGAAACAGCTGGTGACAGTGGTCAATGTCAAGTGTCCTGGGAAGTTAAGCAGAATAAGAAATAAGGAAAGATCTCAGGATTTGGCTCAAAAGATACTATTGATGGTGTCCCGGTGGTCAGTCCCCCAAGTGGCATAAGTAGATGCTGGATTTCAGATTTCTTTCTAGATTGAGGAAGGTCTAGTGAGAAAATGGACAGGGACCACTCATCCCAGGAGTAAAAAACAGAAAGAAGTGAGATAAAATAGCAGTTAACAAACATGACCACATGAAGTCATTTTCTATGTGGAGAAAACTTCCTGGAGGGGTTAATACAGAGGGGAGAATGAGAAGTTGGCAAGATAGAGAAAAAGAAAGGCCCCAAGTGGCTGGAGGAGATGGATTTGGGAGCTGTGGTGGAGGGAGCAACCTTGGGTGGGAGGGCTCAGCCGTGCAGGGGAGGAGAGTGCAGGGAAGGAGATGTAGGGCATGGACTTGCTGAAATGGAGCAATGTAAGGGGTAGGTGGGACGCTGGCTCAGACATCTAACCTTTTGTCCGATAAGGTCAAGAGTCCATGTTATCAGGTGCACATCTTGGTCAGCAGAAAGGATTGGTGAATAGAAGAGGGAAGGACATTTGCAGTAGTCTTTCTGGGGAATCCATCAAATGGAACTTACTATTGCCTTGGTTGTTCTGTTGATGACTACTGCTGTTTATTTATTTAGTTTGGATTTCTTAAATAGCCATTCCCGTTATCCTGTTGGTGCATGTCTTGTTCTTGTAGAAAAAGGCTGGTGATATTAAAAGGAAATTTGTGTTTGCACTTTCGTGAGTCTTTCACATCCTCTTCCTGTCAACTTTATTAGTGTGAAATGCCATTAATCATTACAGTGTCATAAAACACATTTTACAATAATGTTATTTCCCCCCAAGGTTTATTTCTACCATTCTAAGAAATATTTGTGTTGGAAATAGCTTTCATTTTGAGCCTTTCATCTTGAACTCCGTAGTTATTCCTGGGACGACTGCCCCTTAGTTGATAATTGGTTTCGGATGCCTGTTACAGACTTTGCAGTCTCCTGAGGGAGCTCAGTTAGGGATGGGTTAGGCCAATAAAAAGACCCTTAGTTTTTGAACAAAAATCACCATATGGCCTTTCCCTGGGACCGGGTGTTCAAAGCCTGGGGGGCTGAGACCCAGTGAGGGTCAAAATAAGGTAGAAAGGAGCTCTTTGCCCCTGGGAGACTGTAAGAAGCGCTCAGCGGCTGAAGGATATCGGCAGTGAAACCAGGTTGCTGGTAAATTGAACGGGCTCATATAGCTCAAGTGTGGGATATGACAGTGAAGCTAGCCAGAGACCTGGAATGGGTTGAAAGCTTGAGGACTGGATGGAGAGGTCGAGGAAGAATCCAAGAGTTGCTAGGTCTCTAAAGAGTTTCACTTGGAGGGTACCTACAAAAGTTTTTTTTTGGGGGGGGGCAGCAGGCAGAAGGTGCTGCTGTCAGCTAGCTGTCACTCTTTGCTGTACAGTCTTCTGAATGGTAGATTACTCTTCTCCATTTCGACTCTCTCCCAGGCAGGTCAGGAGCAATCTTTTTCTGAACACGTAACCTTTACTAAAAGCTTACTATAATATGGTCATTCATTTTTTGAAGTGTTGGCATTTTTTATTGCTATCTTTTATATTCTGACTTTTGTATCTTCTCCTTCCAGTGAAAATGCACAGGAAGGGGACAATTTATGTCTTTCCTTTAGAAACTTGTGTGTGTGTATTTGTGTGCGGTGTTGACCATCATATTGGTTTGAAATGCAGACACTAGTTCTGTACCAGGGCACTAGTGAGTCACTTCATTGGTAAGCATGGTGCTTTGCTTAAATTTTTTTTTTTTTTACTTAGAACGTTTGAAAGATGGAAAAAGTAACAGTTTTATTAATAGATGAAATAAGTGGCTAATCCCTTTGCATCAGTTAGGGTGATCTTGGCTTCAAATAACTAAAAGGTCAGTATTAAGTGGCTTAACCATTAAAGAAGTTGATTATCTTATAAAGCAAGATGAAGTAGGGAGCCTCTAAGAGGGCTACCAATGATGCCTGCTTCTTGGCATTCATGACCTTGAGTGTGGGCTGGATTTCGTGACTCATTATAAACCAGTGGTTCTCGACTAGGGATGATTTGTCTCTGCAGGACATTTGGCAATATCTGGAGACATGTTTTTTGGGTCACAACTGAGGGTGGTGGTGGTAATACAGGCATCTTGTGGGTAGAGGCCAGGAATGCTGTTAAACGTCCTGCAATACATAGGACAGCCCTCACAACAAAGAATTATCCAACCTAGAATGTCAATGGCACCAAGGCTGAAAATCCCTGAGTAAAAAGAATAGGTAGATTTTGACAGCTATGATAGGATGTCTCTTCTTAGATCAGGTGATAAAGATTGTGGCTTCTGTCTTGGGTATTGTCCCTCACTCTCTCTGGGATCTCTTACTCTGGGGAAAGCCTGCTGCCATGTTTTAAGGCAGTTCTGCAGGGTGGCCTGTGTGAGTGAGCTTACGAGTGGATCTTCTGAGGCCTGTCAACAGCCACATGAGTAAGCTTGGGATTGGTTCCTTCTCCAGTTGACCCTGAGATGACTAAAGCCCTCACCTGTATCTTGATAGCCATTTTTCCTCACCTATGCCACTCTCAGATTTCTGATCTACTGAAGTTGTGAGATAATGTTTGTTATTTTAAGCTGCTAAATTTTGGGATGATTTGTTACACAGCAACAGGTAACTAATACACAGGAAGTCTAAGGGCAAGGTGGTTCCATAATTGGATGAAAGGGTCAATGATGTTATCCAGGCCTGGTTCTCCCTGTGCCTTCACTCAGTCCTCTTCTGGGCATGGCTGGTCCTTGGGCTTTCCCCCTTTTAATCGTAAGATAGCTGCTCTAGACATCATGCAGTCAAATTCAAAGGCAGGAATCAGAGTTTCTTCTTGGCCATCTCTTTTTAATAGGGATAAAAACTTTTCTCAGGAGCCGCCTACAGGACTCTCCCCTCAGATCCTTGTGGACAGGATGAAGACATATATGAATGTCCTAGCTGTAAGGCAGGAGGGGAAAGTACGTATTAGGTATTTTCAGTCTATCATGGGAAGTGGTCTTTATTAGCAAGAAAGGAGAACAAGACTGAGGAAGAGACAATCCCATAACTTTCCCTCTGTGAGTGGAAGCCTGTAGCTTAGGCGACTTTCCCTTGGTGACAATAGTCATATCTTGACTCTCAGACTCTATTTAGGTCTCTGGGCACCAACTGCTTGGGCAATTGTAGGTATCATTCACCCCCTCCATTTTTGTAGCAGATATTTCCCCACTGAGGTATGCTTGCCTGCAGGGAATTGGTAAAGGAGGGAGAGAAAGCATGGGTTGGTTCAGGTATTTCGTTCACGGCTGTGGGTTGAATCTCAGAGGACTGTTGCTGTAATAGGGAGCATTGTTTCCTCCGAAAGTTTGGCCAGAGTAGTTGAAGATGGATGAACTGTGGTTTAATAGTTTTGCTTTCCCTTAAGCTTCAGTGTAACTCCTGCTGCTTCTGACTGTGACCATAGACTTCTAGAGGAGAAATTATAGAGAAAAACCAAATCACATATTTTATCCTCATGACTGCATTGGAAGTGGTTGGGAGGTGAAGAATACATATGAGGGGAAAAGTTTGTAAACCCAATAACCTGCAGAGGAATGGTTGAGCACAAATTCAGGTTTAGAAATAGAGAGACCCAAGGCGATATCTGAGTTGCAAGAGTAGGTAGTTTAATAGAGAGAGGCAGAGGGTACAGGGGTAAGGTTATGGAATTTGGAGATAAATGTGTTCAAATGTCAGCTCTGTGCCTTATTAGCTGTTTGATCTTGGGTAAGTTATTTAACCTTTCTGAGGCTCAATTCCATAATTTGTAGTACATGAAAACACTCACATTGTAAACTCCATATTTTCTTTTCTCCCATGAAAAGTCAAGTCTAGTCACTGCTGTTTGATAGCATCTTGAAGTCTGGTTTTTGTTTCCCTTTCTTCAATCTCATGTCAGAGCCCCTTTTCCTTTATTATTTTAAAATTTTAACATTTAATTGTACTTACTTGTGGGGTACAGTGCGTTGTTTCAATGCATCCATGTACTGCACAATGACTCACTTAGGGTAGGTAGCAGAGTTTTGTACCCGTTAGTCCACCATTTCTCCTTCTTCCCTCCTCCCCTCCCGGCCTCTGGTAACCATTAGTCTACTCTCTCCTCCTATGAGCACTGCTTTTTCTTTTTGGTTAAGATTCCGCATGTGAGTGAGATCACCTGGTATTTGTCTTTGTGTGTCTGGCTTACTTTATTTAACATAATGGTCTCCAGTTCCATCCACGTTGCTGCAAATGACAGGATTTTATTTTTAAAATAGCTAAATAGTATTCCAACATGTATATTACCACAGGTTTTTTATTTATTTATTTTTCAAATTCATTTATGCATTGATGGGCATTTAGGTTGATTCCATCTCCTGCCTATTGCGAATAGTGCTGTGATGAACATGGCAGGGCAAGTGTTTAGAGTCCCCTTTCACCCTCTTGCTCCTCATTCCTTCCTGGGGACATCTATATGCTTGTGTATCTGGCCATGTGGAAAAGGAACCAAGGAACATAGGCATGACTAGGGGCAAGAATTTAATTTCTTACCTATCTTGGGCATGTTTATACTTTGAAAGAGGAGGACTGGATGAATACAGGCTAAATGCAAAAGTGTAAATCATGAATAGTAAGACATCAGTGGGAAAACATTATTTTGGGAAGCAGCGTCCTTCTGTGGCATCTTAAATCACCCTATTTAGGCAACAGCCTCTTCCTCCTCTGCCCAAGACTAACTTTATAATTGCAAGGCTTCCGTTAGAATGAAAAGGCTGCATACAACACTGGCTGATACCCTCTATGCCTCAATGGATGATTTGTTAATTTCTTCTTTCCTTTCTAAGTGCAGAAAACTACTCTGTCACATCCTGCCTCAGGGCAGGGATAGATTGGAAGGGCCAAAGGAGATGGAGCAGAGCTGTCCGAAGGTCTCTTGAGCTTTGGGGAACCCCTTCCCTGCTGCCATTCCGCAGACACTGGGGGACAGTCCTCTCTCCATTCCTGACATGGCTTTGGATTGCCCTTGTGAGGCCCTTTCCCCTTTGAAATGTCCATTTTAAATTGATTTGACGAGGCTAAGGAACTTATAGCTAAAAATTGACCCCAGGAAGAAATGAGGGCAGCGGTGAAGAATGTGAGCGCTGGAGTTAGACTTCCTGGTTCACATGCACATGCTTCCACTCGTGCCATTTAGTGACCCTCCCAAGTCAGCAATAATACACAGTGCTTATCTGAGCCCTCATCATGAGCTCAGATCAGTGCCAACACTTTGTACACCTCAACCCTGCGGTCCTTACAGCAGTCTTAAGAGTGCATGTCATTACCTCCATTCTGTGTATACAGAACCAGGACAGAGTGAAGTGAAGTGACTTGCCTAAGGTCACACAGACAGTGAGTGGGCGAACCGGGATTTTAACCTAGGTAGTCTGGGCCAAGAGTCCCTGCTCCTTACCACTTCATTGCCTGATTTCATGGGATTCTTTTGAACTCATTGAGATGATCCAGGCGACATGATACGGTGGTCCCTTACTGCTGGTTGTTATTATTTTGTATTTTTTGGTCTACTTTCTGGGGAAAATCTGATGTGCATTCTTAAATGTTGATCAGGTTAAAGAGTTTTCTATTATTGAGGCTTAGAAGTTGCCCCCCCCCCAAAAAAAATTTAAATGAAGACTTTTCTTTCCTTTGCTCCCTCTTTCAAGTTCAAATGCTACTGGTTAGAAGGAGAGCTTTAATGTATGAGATAGCTGAAGGTGGGTAGGGTAGGACCCCACTTTAAATATGAGTAAAGGGAAGCAGTGGTAGATCACATGGCTAGTTAGTGGTACAGCAAGGACTACCTTTGGGTAACCTTCTGCTTGACCCCGTGGTGGGTAGGTGTGGATATGATGGAAAAGTAACTACCAGAGAACCTCAGTGGTTGAGAACAATCATGTCTGATCTTTTTGGATCAAATAGCAGCACCATGCCTTTGTCACTGTCTAACCAGCATTGCAAGAGGGTGGCTTGTGGTGGGGTCAGTCCTAAGTGTTTGCCTTAAAATTGTTGCAAAGGAGAAGTGAAGGCCGATGAGTGAGCTGGGTTGTAAGGAGCATGGGAAGAACAACGTGTTATGGGAGCTGACCTTCTGCTGAAACCTGTAGCCATTTCATCAATCACCTACCGCTGGGTCTCCTGAAGGTCAGTCAAATGATTCCGTTAATCGCCTGCTCATTCTCCGGTTCTCGCTTCAGGAGTAATAAATTTTTAAAACTTTTTAAAAAATGAAAAGTTGGGTGACAGGTGTGTAGGGAAGAAAAATAATCAGATGGAAGAACAGTCATTTAGGAACCAGCGGTGGGAGCAAGTGCTGGAAAAAGGTAAAAGTTTTCTATGGCTCAGGAAGACCTCACTGACTCACAGAACTGTGCCTGGATGGAAGAGAGGGGTGAGGTCCTTGATCTAGCCAAGGTGTGTCATCAGTGCCACTTGGTTCTGTATCATTTGGCATCAGATGTTTCCAGTACTGAGTAAGAGATGTCCAGAGCTGCATGTGGTGACGTTTGTTACAGAATTAACTACACAGATAAGGTCCTCGTCAGTGACAAGTTTTGATGGACAGGCTCCACGAAATCAGAGAGCTGCCTGACCCACTTCTCACCTGTCACCTAAAATACCAGCCTTTCTTTTGTTTTATGGCTTATTGGGGGGAAGCAAAAACAACACTTACTGACCCATAAAGAGCTGTATCTGCTTTATTGTAACCAAGTCTCTGTGTGCAGAAATAGATGTGGTTATTGACAAGATAGGGAAGTTCAGTCACTGAACTAAAGCACAGGGCAGGGAATTGCTTGGTCACATGGTTTACAATGCTACAGTTCTTTCAAGATATGGGCTTTGTGTCAGAAAGACCTGAGTTGAGTCCTTATTCTGCAAAATTAGCTGTGCAACCCTGGGCAAATTGGTTAATCACTCTGAGTATCAGTTTCCTAATTTGTACATAAGGATGGTCATATTTACCTCATAGGGTTGTTGTAATGCTTATATGACATCTTTCATTCATTCGTCCATTCAAAAAACATTTATTGATGCAATAAACATTCTAGAATGGCATGCATAGAGGTTAAAAGCATAGATACTGGAACCAGAATATCTATGTTTGAATTCTGGCTTCACCACTTCCTTGGAAAAGTTACTAAAGCCCTCTGAGCATCAGTTTTTGCATCTATAAAATAATAGGGATAATAAGAGTATCTACCTTATAGGGTTGTGAGGATTTGATGAATTTCTATATGTAAAACTCTTAGAACAGTGTCTGGCATCAGTTAGTGCTATGCAAGTGTTAGTCACTATGATGCGGTAGAGACAATAGCAAACCGAATGAAAAAAGAAAGAACAACAGAGGTAAGATCTCTGCCTTTCATGGAAGTCCTGGTTTATTTGGGGGAGACAAGACACATGAAGTGCTATTGCACAAAGCTTGGTTTATAGCAGGTATTCTATAAATGGTAGTTATAAGTATCATGATTGTTCCTGAATTTATTCAGCTTGAGTCACCAGCAGCCAGAGTCTGGAAGGCAGAGGGGAGCTGTAAGTCATGAATAGCCCACATGTCATGCCTATACTTCCCTCCAGTTCTTCATCTTGAATATGGGATGGATGTATCCTTTGAGATGGGCAGGGAAATAGAGGTGGCTGCCTGACAGCCCACTCATAAAGTGTATTTTCCCCCATGATGGTAAATGTTGAGCTTCTCCAGCTCTGGTTGGTTGATTCAGTTGTGCATTTTCTGTATCCAAAGGAACATGACTGCAACATGCCACAATATCTTGAATGATTAGCTCTATAAGGCTTCAGCAAGAAGTTTCTATTGAGAAACATGTCTCTGAAGGCCAAAGGAACAGGAGCAACACAAAGGCCCACCCAGCAATGCCTTCATAGATGCAATGAGTACACACCTGCAAAGGTGAGGATCAAGTGAGATGAAACCTATTTTCTCATGAACTTTCATTGCACAATTAGAGATTAAGTCCACTGAAAAAATTGACTCCAAAATCTCTAATTTCCATAGAAATGTGGGCTATAAGAAATAATAAGGCCAAGGGAGGGGGGAAGGAATGAGTAAAGGGCCACAAAAATCAACTACAATGTACATTGAGAAGTCAAAATAAAAAAAAAGAAATAATAAGGCCATGTGCTGTCTTCCCAACTGACATTTTCACTATTAACCGGTAGACAAATAATAGGAAAGTTTTTTCTTCTCTCTCTCTCTCTCCCTCTCTCTCTCTCTCTCTCTCTCTCTCTCTCTCTCTCTCTCTCTCTCTCTCTCTCTCACATAAAAGACCATCCACGACAAAGGAGGACAGAGTCATATCTAAGCTGCCAGGATACTGCTCTGAAGCAGGTCACAGCATATTTCGGAGAACAAAAACTGTGATCTCCTGCCCTTTCCGCTTCCTGGGAAGTTGGTTTCTTTATTTGGCATTTGTTTAGCATTTATTTACAAAGTTTAGGCAGCAGCTGTGACTTCAGCAGGTACACAGAGAGGAGAGCTAGCAGGCTGCCAAATTCCACGAGTACAAATCAAATGTAATGCCATGTTTTGTGAGTTCCTGGTATTATGTGAAATTAAACTTTGGACTGTCGAGTTGCTAGATGAGAAGGGATGTGTCCACTGATCTCTGCAAGCCAGTGGTCCACATTAAAGATGAGCTGCATGTCTAACTGGGATGCACCAGGGCAGTCCTTTTTGAAAGGGGGCGGATGTGTGGGGCATTGTTGCCGGGAACAACCGATGGGCTAGATATTGGCTTTCTGGTTGAATTGGGCTGGGTCTCTCTAATAATAGCGCTCAGAGGGAAAGGCCAATTTGCTCTCCTGCTGTTTTCTAGAATGCTTAAGTTCCTTTTTCTCAGTGGCCCACTTACGTGCCTTAAGCATATGGGAACTCCAGCAACTATCTGCCCCAAATCGCACATCCCGAGCACATTTCTAACCATGTGCCATTTTGATGGGGAGCAGAGAGAAGAAGGGGGAGGCCGAGATTGCCCCGTGCCAGCCGGGAGCGTGACAGTCAGTCACCCTTGCAGGGGGACTGCAGAGGAAGCTTCAGTGCCTGAGGGTGCTGCGTGTGTCAGTGGAGCTTCGTCACCATCTGTGGTGGGTGTGGGGAGTGAAGAGACCATGTGTGAGTCAACGCGGGAGAGTCTGCCTGGTTCTGGCTGGTGAATTCTTTGTTTGTTTGATTTTACTTTTTTTGGTTTAGAGAGCTAGACACAACGATAACAAATGCTTGGCCTGACTCTACAGGATTCAAGATAGAAGGATTTTTTTGTTCTCCCCTCTGTTACTTCTTTCTTGATCATCTTGAACACCCCCATGTTTTCTTTCTCAAGCTCCAAACTTCCGTCCGTGTGACCCAAGGATGGGGCTGTGCAAGGACCGCTCCAGAGGTGCATAGACTTTTGTTCTCAAGATGCCTGGGAAGTCACATGACCTTGCTTTGCTCTTTGCCCAGCATTTGGTAAATTCAAGGCTTCTTATTCATCTGCACCATATACTTGTAAGATGAAAAAGAAAAACCAAGAGGCTATTGGCTCACTCAAGCCAAAGACCGTGTTACTGTTCGAGCACGCGGGCAGAGAGTGGAATGTGTTCCTTTGCCATGTGGCCAGATCATGGAAGTATAGTGTTGGAAGGCTGAAAAGATTAGAAGGAAATAGTGATGGCAAATTTTGCTGGCCAGTTGAAACGAGAATGCGAATGCCGATGTTTTCTCAGCCTTGTAAGCTTTCCTTCACGTTGTAGGAACAAAGAGTTTCTACTGATCATTTTTGCTGTGGGAAAATATCCGGAACTGAGTCGCGTCTGCTTGGTGCTGACTTTCTGGTGACTAGGTGGGACCTAGGGGAGGGAGTTGATGCTGAGGCTTTCTGTTCTGGAAGCAGAGGTTCAGAGGTGCGGTTGACTACTCTGTGCAGGCAATCTTCTAGTGACGGGGAAGTAAAACAAACTAACAAGGCTTTGTCCCTTCCTTTACAAAGCTCACAGTATGTGGATTGTCAGTTTGTTAGGCCAAAATAGCAACACAGTGTGGAGATTCAGAGACCGACCCTTGCTCAGGAACTATGAGAACAAAGGGCAGGAGCAGGGGTGGAGGTCTCTGAGGGTTTCAAAAATACACTCTTCTTCAAGAATCATGAAGGATATAGAAGATTGAGACTGTGTGCAGTATATGAATTTTTGCAAAATGATATTATTTCCATCTTTTTTCCTTGTATTTAGCCTTGAGTGTTGGTATTATAATCATTTACAACTAGAGGTCGAGTCGGGACAAATTCCCAATATCTAAGAGAAAGCCCTACACATAGTGCCCTATAAATGTTAGTTGAATAAATGAATACATTTAATCAGCCATCACTTGGACTTGTGAGAAGAAAGTATGAATTTTTTTTTGTAGCTAATAACTTTCTTCTAAAGGTAGAGATGTGCTGCTTGTAACAGCTACCATCTTGAACTCCTAATAGATGCTTGGTACATTATAACATATCTAATTTAATCCCACAGTAGCCACATGAAGGAGTTTATTATCCTTCTTTTACTTTTTAAAATTTTGTAAATTTTATTTTATTTTTAATTGACACATAATAATTGTACATATTTGTGGGCTACTATGTGATGTTTCGATCCATGCATACAATGTGTAATGATCAAATTAGGGTAATTAACACATCCATCACCTCAAACATTTATCATTTCTTTGTGGTGGTAAAATTCAAAATCCTCTCTTCTAGTTATTTTGAAATATAAGATATATTATCATATATAAGATATAAATATCTTATATAAACATAAGATATATTATCATATATAAGATATAAATATCTTATATAAACATAAGATATAAATATCTTATATAAACATGATATAAGTATCTTATATAAACATAAGATATATTATTGTTAACTATAGTCACACTACTGTGCGATAGAGTACTAGAACTTATTTCTCCCATGTAACTGTAACTTTGTACCCTTTGACCAACCTCTCCCCATACCACCCTCCTTCTTCCCCTTCTTACCTTCTAGTAACCTCTGTTCTACTCTCCACCTCTGTGAGATCAACTTCTTTAGAATCCACATATGAGTGATGTCATGCAATATTTGTCTTTCTGTGCCTACTTATTTCACTTAATGTGATGTCCTCCCGGCTCATCCATGTTGCTACAACTGACAGGATTTCATTCTTTTTAATGGCTGAATGGTATTCCATGTGTAAATATGACACATTTTCTTTATTCATTCATCTGTTGATGGACACTTAGGTTGATTTCATATCTTGGCTGTTGTGAATAGTGCTGCAATAAACATGGGAGTGCAGATATCTCTTCGACATGCTAATTTTATCTCCTTTGAATATATACCCAGTAGTGGTATTGCCGGATCATACAGTAGTTCTATTTTTAATTTTTTGAGGAACCTCCATGCTGTTTTTTTTAAATAATGGCTATATTAATTTATATTCCTACCAACAGTCTGTAAGAGTTCTTTTCTCCACATTCTCACCAGCATGTTATTTTTTGTCTTTTTGATAATAGTCAATCTTACCAGGGTGAAATGCTATCTCATTGTGGTTTTGATTTGCATTTTCCTAATGATTAGTGATGAGTGTTTTTTCATGTACTTGTTGACCATTTGTATGCCTTCTTTTGAGAAATGTCTATTCAGATCTTTTGCCCATTTTTAATTGCATTATTATTATTATTGTTGTTGTTACTGTTGAGTTGTTTGAGTTCCTTATATATCATGGATACTAGCCCCTTGTCAGATGTATAGTTTGCAAATATTTTCTCCCATTCTATGGGTTGTCTCTTTACTCTGTTGATTGTTTCCTTTGCTGTGCAGAAGATTTCTAGTTTGATAAAATCCCATTTGTCTATTTTTGCTTTTGTTGCTTGTGCTTTTGAGGTCTTATCCAAAAAATCCTTACTCAGACCAATGTCATGGAGTGTGTGTCCCTATGTTTTCTTCTACTAGTTTCCTAGTTTCAAGTCTTATATTTAAGTCTTTAATCAATTTTGAGTTGATTTTTGTATGTGGTGAGAGATAGAAGTCTAGTTTCATTCTTCTGCATATGGACATCCAGTTTCCCCAGCACCATTTATTGAAGAGATTGTCCTTTCCCCAGTGTGTGTTCTTGGTTCCTTTGTTGAAAATCAGTTGGCTGCAAATGCATGGAATTATTTCTGGATTCTCTATTCTATTCCACTGGCCTATGGGTCTGTTTTGTCTTTCAGAGGTGACAAAACTGAATCTCAGCGAGGGTAAGTTACTTACTGATGACATAGCTCTGAGTGGCAGGAGCAGCCTTTGCTCTCCTGTCTCTCTGACCCCCAAACGGGTGCCCTGTCCTCATCTTCTGCCATCTCATGTTAATGTTCGTAGCTGATTGGAAAGTCAGTCTTTTAAACAAGGGAATAAATGAAATGAAGGAATTTTATTTTCCATCAGATTTCATCTCTCTTGGAGAGATTTATGTCCCTGGATTGTATTTCATGGGACCTTTTTATAAGTAGCCAGATTTATAGGTAATAATCAATGGAGTGCTGAGCTGGGTTTCTGTTGCATATGCATATCTTCCACAAGAGCAGGTAAAATGGTTCAAGGAAGAGACAGTCATCATAGTTACCAAGCATTATAATTGAGCTGACACTGTTGGAAGGGTGGGGGGAGAGAGAATGGGGGTCCGCTCAATATTTGGAGAAAGAATACAGTGGAGGCTCATCTGTCAGGAGAGAGCATGACTTTTACACCAAAGTCTCATGTGCATGTTTTTGAAAATGGATACCCATGAAGAAAACCCCATTTGGATTGAGTACATCCTGGATCACTGTAAGAACCTGAATGTGAATTTGGACATCAGACTGTGCTCTAGATGAAGCTGAGATGCCTGACACTTGGCTCCCATGCATTTTGCTCAGAGGTTTTATGTGATCACAGAACCTGTGTGTATCTATATGCACAGACTGAGTCTACTCCTGTGTCTTTGATGAGACCTTTGATGAGTTTTTTTCTTGCCCTTTTGGGGTTGCCTTTTTTAATTTCTGCAGGACTTCAGTATCTAACAAGACATCATCTGATAAGAACACTTAAGCTGTTTCTTTTCTCAGGTACATTTGAGTTTAATTTTTGTACCCTTGGAGACCAGAAAACCAGAGGAATGAATTGCTAATTACGAGATTCCAGGGTATTGAGAGAGTAGTGTTGTAATAATTTTAAGGGCAGAGGGCTCTTCCCAGTTGCTTTTCAAATATGATCACAGAGGCCACTGGTTCCCAAACTTTGAAGTGCATCAGAATAATCTAGAGAGCTCATTAAAAATACAAGAGGTCAAGAGTAGGGCTGGCAATCCAGACATGCAGGTTTGCAATAGGACTCAAGACCTCGATGTTTGAGATCCTATGATATAGGCAGCTTCTTTTTCTGCTTTTATTGTGTGAGGAATGGAAGTCACCAGCGTGAGTGTGGATGTCTTAGTCCATTTCTGTGGCTCATAACAAAATACCTGGAACTGAGTAATTTCTAAGAAAATGAAATGTACTTACAGGTTCGGAGGCTGGGAAGTCCACAGTCCAGGGAACACATCTGGTGAGGTGACTCTATAGCAGTGCAGGGTATCACATGGTGAGAAATGGTGGAGCAGAGATTGAGTTAGCTCCTCATGCACTCTCCTTTTAAAGCCATCAGAACCACACTCATGACCACCATTAAACCATCAGTGGATCAATCCATTCACTAGGGAGTGGTTCTCACAGTCTCATCACCTCTTTAAGGCCCCACCCTTCAATTACCATAATAAAATTTCCCATCTTCAATAGTTTCAGTGTGGGTTAAGCTTCCAATACTGCGGGGGACACAATTCACTCCAAGGCAGTGGGTATGAACCTGGTACTACAGGATCTGGAGCTTTGAGTCTGTAGTTCCTTTTCTAGCAATGTGCCTTTGGGCTGCTACTTTAGCTATAGACATGGCTTCTATCTCAAGAGAAAGCAGGCATCAGGCATTTTCCTTGTATACTGGAGGGATCTAGGGACTGCAGGTGACTGCTGCCCTTTCTGGGAGTCTTGGGAACTCTAGTGTAACTGTACTGTTGAACCCCAGTGAACTTTCATCAAGTCATCCCTCTGCTTCCTGGATGGCAAAAAGTGTCCAGTGATAGGATATAATGATCACTTTACAGTGTCCTTACATTTATGCTTTCTGTAGCTTTGCTTCTTCAAATGTGATATCTCCTTTCTCTCCTCGCCTCCATCCTTCCTTCCTTCCCTCCTTGTGTATTAAGGTAAAGAAATCAGTGTGAGGCTTAGCATTCCGACAAGCAGCTCTATAGTTCTTTCCATGAGACTGTGTGTGTTATATACACGCACATCACTCGGGCATTTGTATTGGCAGAGCGTGCTCATAAATGCTGCCATACAGATCCGTTCTTCCATCCAGGACAGGGATGGAGTTGTTAGAGACAGTTGATGAGGTGGCATCTGTTGACCAACAGTTTTATGCTGCAGTAGCTCTCAGCAGATAACATTAATAGGAATCACATTTTAAAGTTGTAAATTGGATGTAAAATACTAAATTTGACAATAATTGCGTTATAAAGCAAAAATTCTATTTATTATAGGGCTCCCGCCTCTTCTTCGTGTGAGGGGCTCTGAAATGCTTGCTCATACCTGCCCCTAGCAATTATCATGCTTTCTCTAAAATTCTGTTTTATTTTTCCATTTTCATAACAACTACATTATGATGTGACATATTTTTTCCCAGATATTTTGCTTGAATAAATAAATAGGATATTAAATTCAACTGGGGTATTAGATTATAAATTAGTTCTGTAATAGGCGTCATAATGTTATTTAGATTTTCAGTTTACACAGACCTTGTAGCAACTCCCCAGAGCTATGCCACAGAATTAGAAGTAGATAGAAGTTGATGTAGGAAATTGGTTTTTGTAATATGCTGATGCCAGTAGAGTTGTGCTGTGTGTAAAGGTATTTAAATAGAGCATTCCTACCTACTTCATTATACAGACAAAAGATTGATCATGATTCCAAAATGATTGATTTGTTGGTGGTGATATTGGCTGTATGTGAAACTAAAATTATTTTTTTCCAAAATTAAAGTGGTACTTAATATATGAAGGCTGAAAATCCAGGTTGTGGAAAGCATATCAACTCCCATAGATGGGTGTATCTCTTCATCTGATTGGTACAACAATGACATATCTTACAACAGTTTTTTGGTGACCAAGTTAGTTCTTTTGGTTATATTTCACATGGAGGAAGATACCCCACTTGGGAATACTGTGTGGTTGTTGAAGTCAATAGTAAGCAGCATATTCTTTGTTGAACCTTACCTGTACATCACAAATGGAAAACATGCACGTTTAATAAAAAAAAGTGGATTTGCCACATAAGTGCTGATAACAACTTATAAAGAGCCCAAATGGGCAGCTGAAGATATTTTTCTTTATAAGTGGGCTCTTTCATCACTCCAATCCAAGGGTTGGAAAACTACCATGGCAAAACAAACTCAGTCTGTTGCCTGTTTTTGTATAGTTCACCATCTGTACATAACCAGAGTGTTTTTTTTGTGTGTGTGTATTTAAATGGTTGAATAAAAATCAAAAGAAAAATAGTGCTTCATGATGCATGAAAATGATATCAAATTCAATTTCAGTGTAAATAAAGTTTTATTCAAACATAGCCACGCATTCATTTACATATTGTCTATGGCTGCATCTGCACTGCAAGGGCAGAGTTGAGTAGTTTGCAAAGGAGACCAAATGGCCTGAAAAGCCTAAAACTGTCACTATCAGGCTCTTTACAGAAAACATCTGCTGTCCCCTGCTTTAAAATAAAATCAGTGTAGACTGCTGCATTCTGGCCATATCGGGAAGCCCCATGTAGGTAGGGATTGAGTAGGACTTCTGCTTGGGACTTCTGGTGACTAATGAACATGGGTACTTTACCTAAAAGGGAAAATATGAAGTAACAAATGAGAAGGGTTGTGCTTCTGGGCCTTGGTCAAAAAAGATGCCAAATGTAAAATCAATCCAACTAACTTCTATAGCGTGACTAAAAATATCCTACCGGGATAAGCGCACTTCCAAGTTTTACGGGACTTTTATCTGGGTACCAGAAGGTCGGTGCCCCAGGAAACTTAAAAAAAGTACCCCAACAGGGCAAAGACTATTTTATAGTCTTGTCAACCACACAACACTAGTGGAAGGCAGCCTTGGCTGGGCAGGTGAGACCTGGACCTGGTTTTCTTGCTTCTAACCAGCCCTGACACTTTGGAAAAATCTTGTTCTTTTTCAGGACTCAGTCTCTTCATCTGTAAGCTGAGTGGCTAGTCTTAGTGACCTCTGAGCTCCATTTGGTTCTGATAATGGGAACTATCACTAGCATAAGAAGGTACCAGTCCCAGGAAAGAGAACCTCTTCTTTCTGGCATCTTTGTAGCTTCCTCTTGCCTCTAAAATGCTGCATTTCATTAAGGGTTCACAAGTCTTGACATGTTTGTAAAGAAAGACACGGCAGGAATTCATATGCCTTGCCTTATAACAAACATGTTGTGAATAACCTATATTTGGAATACAATTTGTCATAGAGATGCGGGCAGAGTTTTAAATTCGAGCAGCTTCTGAAACAGGATGTTTTATTCTTCTCAGGCAGCTCCCTGAGCTCTCCACTTTACACTTTGACGGGAGTCTTTATTGGAGAAGCTGCTCTCCATTTCCGAAGAATGGGAGAATTTGCATTAAACGATGCAAGAGATGCCATTGTAATTTCATAAGAATTACCCTTTCCAATGAATGTTAGATTAAGAACCAAGTAAAATCCCTTGCAAGAAACTGGAAGATAAATTAGAGCTGAGCTGCAGTTAGGTAGAACTAAATTTTATTCCTTCCCTTTAAAATGTTTTTTAATTGATTGGGCATACTTTTTAAATTAATAATGAATACTGTACCTGGGTCTGCACGATCACTCCTGTGAATTAGATCTATTGCTCTTGAAACAGCTTTCCCTTACAGAGGACAGTGATTTTAATGAAGAATCTTTGCTTACTGCACCAATGGAAATGTGGTTCTTGGTGGTTTCAGACAGTTCTCTAATTAGCAGTCTGAGCTGTTCTCCTGAATATTTTACCTGAAATGGTATAGAAATATAGAAAGGAAAGGTGCTTTATCATTTTGCTGGGAGTCCTTCCCCACTTTGCATGGAGATCTTGGAGCTGAGAGAGTCATGCAAAGATGTCATAAGACCCAGAAATCTTTAAAAAGGGCTGGAAATAGGAAACTGAATGAACAAATGGTTCTTACATTAGAATAATAAATTTCATAAGTTATTTTTTTTTTTTTTAGGAGCATGGGTAGGGGCATTAAATTCCTAAATTAGGGCCTAGTGATCAGGTATGTCAAGGCGTGATGTGGGTGGAGGTGGGAGTTTCATGGCTTTTGTACTCACCTGTTAGGAAATGGAGTCTCCTCAATTCCTCTCCAGTGTTATTATCTGTGGAGCATGGGGGGATCCTGGAGCCATGCATAAAGGCCATGTTTAGCACCCATGTGAAATGGTCAAGAGAGGATGAGCTAAAGTCAGACATTCCGAAGAGCTGAAATCATGAAGAATATAGGGTCTTCCCATTGACTCTCAACACTGGCTGAGTAAAAATAAGTGGAGGAAACATGGAAGGAGAGGAGAAAGGAGAAAGACAAAATTTTGAATTATATAGTGTCCTGAGAAATAAATGCTAAAATTCAGCACATTTCTACTTAAATAGGATAGTTCGTCTCTGTATTAGTCCATTTCTGTTGCTTATAACAAAATACTTGGAGCTGGCTGATTTATAAAGAAAATGAAATTTATTGCTTGCAGTTTCTGAGGCTGGGAAGTCTAAAGTCCATCTGGTGGTGGGGACAGTGACCCAGGGGTCTCACATTGCAAGATGGTGGAAGCAGAGAGAGGGGGCAGAGAGAAAGAGAGAGAGAGAGAGAGAGAGAGAGAGAGAGAGAGAGAGAGAGAGAGAGAGAGAGAGAGAGAGACTTTCCTTTCTTTTCTTTTAAAGCCCTCAGAACCATGCCCTTGACCACCATTTTTAATCCATTCACTATGGCATGGTCTTACAATCCAATCACCTCTTCAAGGCTCCACCTTTCAATTACTGTAATAGTATTCCCACCCTCTTAAGTCACAGTGGGGGCTAAGTTTCTAATACATGAAACTTGGGGGACACAATTCAAGCTTCAGTGAGTTTTGGGGTGATGTAATTCAATCCACTACAGTCTCTATTAGCAAGACCAAGATCTTGAAAGTTTAGGAAAATGATTGATCCAGATATTAGTATAAAATGCTAATACCATAACAACCGTTAGTATTGAATTGAAATTTTACCATGTTCCAGGTACAAGGCTAAGCATTACACACTGAGTGATCTACTTTAGTTGTTATTATGGTCTTCTGAGGTAGATACTATGATGTTCATCATTTTAAAAGACAGAACCGAGGCACAGAGAAATTACCTTTAACCAAGTTTATATGGCTAGAAAGAAACAGAACAAGGATTTAAATTCTGGGCGCTGACTCCAAATCTCATGGTATACTGATTCTACAGAGGGAATAACTGGGTTCAGTGTTTAAGGGTGGAGAAAGAATTGTGCATTTCTTGAACTCAAACAATGGGCATTAGAGCTAGAGCTCAATCAAAGAGCACTAGGTTCCCATAGTGCACTCAGAGCAGTAGACCGCTGCCTGCTCTCTTGCTACCAAATTGTAATTAAAATTATCATACAGTGTAATGATTTCTAATACATTTCAGAACAAATCACCATCTTATATCTGACATGTTGTTAATGTTTACGACCATAATTACCAATTTGAAATATAAGGCAGCAATTTTATTAGTGTTTGGTTATGTATAATTATGTCAAATATGAGACTGCAATTTAGATTGAACTGTATTAGCAGTGATCATACAAAATGATTATATTGTCTAGTTGACACCCTGGATATTTTATGTTTCTATAGATTTTCTTCCTTCCAAACCATAAAGAATTATCTAAAGATAATCCAAAGGCTATTTATAATGCTTTTCATTTTAAGAGTTTCAGAGTGTGGGACTATATATACTAAAAATGGAATATACTGAATCATGATTTAACTGAACAAGATGGAAACTACCAATCAGTGAATATCTCTGGCATGCTATATCCTCTCCTGGGCACTTTGCACAAGAAATTTCTAATTCTCACAACAATTATACTATTTCCCCTATTTTTCTGAGCGGATAACTAGGACCCAGATAAATTAAGAAATTTTATCCATCTAGTGAATGATGAGGCTGAAATTCAAATTCATGATGTTTCTGGGAGTTTTTATCCTGGGTGGTTAAGATAAGGGATCATTTAGTATGCATTCCTATAAAAAGAGTAGTGCCCAATAGTTAACGAGATGATGTAAACACTGTTTTTTCCTCATATATTGTATTAGGGTTCTCCACAAAAACAGAACCAATAGGAGATTGCACACACACACTCATACACAGAGATATTGAGTTATCATAAGAAATTGGCTTACATGATTATGGAGGCTGAGGAGTCTGAGATCTGTGGTCTGAAGGCCTGAGAACTAGAAGAGACAATTGTGCAAGTTCCAGTGAGAGCAAGGCAGGAGAACCAGGAGAGCTGATGGTGTAAGTTCCAGGCCAAGTCCAGGCAGGAGAAGACTGATGTCCCAGCTCAAAGGCCACAAGGCAGACACTGCAACTTCTCTTTTGCTCATCCTATAGTTCTATTCAAGCCTTCAATAGATTGGATGAGACCCACCCACATTGGGGAGGCCAATCCACTTTACTCAGTCTACTGATTCAAATGTTAACTTCTTCCAGGAATACCCTCACAACTACATCCAGACAATGTTTAACCATATGTCTGGGCACCACATGGCCCAGTCAAGTTGACACATAAAATTACCTATCACATATATTATCTTATAAATAAGTTCTATTAGGTCCATTTTAGAGCTAGAAAAACTGAGACTCAGAAGTTTAAGAGTTTTATCCAAGTTTGGACAAGTTAACATGGGAAGAATTAGGACTTGAACTTCTGGATTAAATTCTAATGTTTTCTCAGGATTGATTGTTAACCAGCTTCATTTGTTGTCACCACCAGGAGACTCTAAAGCTACCCTTTATTACAGCAAATGCTTGAGTTCTTTTATAATGATGATGATATTGTGATGATGAAGGCAGCTAACAGTGGTCAAGGACTTCATATTAAACTATTTACATTTATTATATGCATTTAACCCTTGTGATATGCCCTTTTTATGGATAAGGAAACTGAGACATAGAAAAATTCTCATTACACAGTGGTATAGCAATAGTGGTGTATATATATATAGAACTTATCTGATTTCATAGTTCATTCTCTCACATGAGGTAAAAATCAAGTTATTTTGGAGATTAATAATGCTGATTTCTTATTCTTCACTATGAAGACCCATTTTTAACCTCTGTGTGTGTGTGTGTGTGTGTGTGTGTGTGTGTGTATATATTTTACATTTCCCTGAACACTCTTTATTTTGTTAATATATTCCAAAAATTTGGTCATTACAATTTATTCAATTGTTAACATTTCAGTGATCAAAAAACAAACATACAAACAAACAAACAATATAGAAATGAAAATCCAGAAAGATTACTTCCTGGTCCTGGTGCATAGTCAAATTATTTAAAAGAAATATATATTCTAGATTTTTGAAAAATTTACTTCTTTTAATTGACCCATTGTAATTGTACATGCCTTTTGGATACAATCTGATGTTTTGATACATATATATGTTGTGTAATGATTGGGTCAAGGTAGTTAATGTAACCATCACCTCAGGCATTTATCATTTCTTTGTGGCAAAAACATTCAAAAGCCTCTCCTAGCTATTATGTAATATATAAGACTTATTTGTTGACCGTAGTCACCCTACTGTGTAATAGAATGCCAGAACTTATTCCTTTTATTTCATTGTAATTTTGTACCCTTTGGCCAATGCCTCCCTGTTTTTCTCTTCCTCTCAGTCTCCGGTAACCACTGTTCTACTGTATTCTGTATTCAATAGGTAGAAAACTATGCTATCTACCCTAAGTGAATCATTGTGCAGTATATGCATGTATTGAAACAACACACTATATCCCACAAATACATATAAGAAAATGTTAAAATACTTTCAGTTAAAAAAAAACTATGTTAGAAAGAGAGAAAACTTGAGTAGTTACACATCTTAATTCAATCACTAATGTGAATTGGTGAATTTCCAGTCTATCATTTATACATTCTTTTTATTTTTTATTTATTTATTTATTTATTTTTAAAATTTTATTTTGTTGATGTACATTGTGGTTGATTATTGTTGCCCTTTACCAAAACCTCTCTCCCTCTTCCCTCTCCTCCCTCCCCCGCAACAATGTCCTTTCTGTTTGCTTGTCGTATCAACTTCAAGTAATTGTCATTGTTATATCTTTCTCCCCCCCGGTTTTTTTGTGTGTGTGTGTGAATTTATATATTAATTTTTAGCTCCCACCAATAAGTGAGAACATGTGGTATTTCTCTTTCTGTGCCTGACTTGTTTCACTTAATATAATTCTCTCAAGGTCCATCCATGTTGTTGCAAATGGCAGTATTTCATTCGTTTTTATAGCTGAGTAGTATTCCATTATGTAGATGTACCACATATTCCGTATCCACTCATCTGATGATGGACATTTGGGCTGGTTCCAACTCTTGGCTATTGTAAAGAGTGCTGCAATGAACATTGGGGAACAGATATACCTTCGACTTGATGATTTCCATTCCTCTGGGTATATTCCCAGCAGTGGGATAGCTGGGTCATATGGTAGATCTATCTGCAATTGTTTGAGGAACCTCCATACCATTTTCCATAGAGGCTGCACCATTTTGCAGTCCCACCAACAATGTATGAGAGTTCCTTTTTCTCCGCAACCTCGCCAGCATTTATCGTTCAGAGTCTTTTGGATTTTAGCCATCCTAACTGGGGTTAGATGGTATCTCAGTGTGGTTTTGATTTGCATTTCCCAGATGCTGAGTGATGTTGAGCATTTTTTCATATGTCTGTTGGCCATTTGTATATCTTCCTTAGAGAAATGCCTACTTAGCTCTTTTGCCCATTTTTTAATTGGGTTGCTTGGTTTTTTCCTTGTAAAGTTGTTTGAGTTCCTTACATATTCTGGATATTAATCCTTTGTCAGATGTATATTTTGCAAATATTTTCTCCCATTCTGTTGGTTGTCTTTTAACTCTGTTAATTGTTTCTTTTGCTGTGCAGAAGCTTTTTAGTTTGATATAATCCCATTTGTTTATTTTTCCTTTGGTTGCCCATGCTTTTGGGGTCGTATTCATGAAGTCTGTGTCCAGTCCTATTTCCTGAAGTGTTTCTCCTATGTTTTCTTTAAGAAGTTTTATTGTTTCAGGGTGTATATTTAAATCCTTAATCCATTTTGAGTTGATTTTAGTATATGGTGAGAGGTAGGGGTATAGTTTCATTCTCCTGCATATGGATATCCAGTTATCCCAGCACCATTTGCTGAAGAGGCAGTCCCTTCTCCAGTGAATAGGCTTGGTGCCTTTGTCAAAGATCAGATGGCAGTAAGTGTGTGGGTTGATTTCTGGATTCTCTATTCTATTCCATTGGTCAATGTGTCTGTTTTTATGCCAGTACGATACTGTTTTGGTTTTATAGCTTTGTAATATAGCTTAAAGTAGGGTAGTGTTATGCCTCCAGCTTTATTTTTTTTGCTCAGCATTGCTTTGGCTACGCGTGGTCTTTTATTATTCCATATAAATGTCTGGATAGTTCTTTCCATTTGTGAGAAAAATGTCTTTGGAATTTTGATGGGGATTGCATTGAATTTGTATGTCACTTTGGGTAGTATGGACATTTTCACTATGCTGATTCTTCCAATCCAAGAGCATGGGATATCTTTCCATCTTCTTGTATCCTCTCTAATTTCTCTCAGCAGTGGTTTGTAGTTCTCATTATAGAGATTTTTCACATCGTTGGTTAGCTCAATTCCTAAGTATTTTATTTTTTTGGTGGCTGTTGTAAATGGGCAGGCTTTCTTGATTTCTCCTTCTGCATGTTCACTATTTGAGAAAAGAAATGCTCCTGATTTTTGTGTGTTGATTTTGTATCCTGCTACTGTGCTGAAATCATTTATCACCTCCAAGAGTTTTTTTGTAGAGGTTTTAGGCTGTTCGATATATAGGATCATGTCATCTGCAAACAGGGACAGTTTGACTTCATCTTTTCCAATCTGGATGCCCTTTATTTCCTTCTCTTCTCTGATTGCTCTGGCTAGTACTCCAACACTATGTTGAATAGGAGTGGTGAGAGTGGGCATCCTTGTCTAGTTCCTGTTCTTAAAGGAAAAGCTTTCAGCTTTTCCCCATTCAGGATGATATTGGCAGTGGGTTTGTCATATATGGCTTTAATTATGTTGAGATACTTTCCCTCTATACCTAACTTATAGAGGGCCTTTGTCATGAATGAGTGCTGAATTTTATCAAATGCTTTTTCAGCATCTATAGAGATGATCATATGGTCCTTGTGTTTGACTTTGTTAATATGGTGTATCACATTTATTGATTTGCGTATGTTGAACCAACCTTGCATCCCTGGGATGAATCCCACTTGATCGTGGTGAATAATTTTACGTATGTGTTGCTGTATTCTGTTTGCTAGTATTTTAGTGAGGATTTTTGCATCTATATTCATCAAGGATATTGGCCTGTAGTTTTCTTTTTTGGTTATATCTTTACTTGGTTTTGGTATCAGGATGATGTTTGCTTCATAGAATGAGTTTGGGAGATTTGCGTCTGTTTCAATCTTTTGGAATAGTTTGTAAAGAATCGGTGTCAATTCCTGTTTGAATGTTTGGTAAAATTCTGCTGTGAATCCATCTGGTCCTGGGCTTTTCTTTGTTGGGAGCCTTCTGATAATAGTTTCAATCTCCTTTATTGTTATTGGTCTGTTCAAATTTTCTGCGTCTTCATGGTTAAGTTTTGGGAGCTTGTGTGTTGTCCAGAAATTTATCCATTTCCTCCAGATTTTCAAATTTGTTGGCGTATAGTTGTTTATAGTAGTCTCGAATGATTCCTTGTATTTCAGATGAATCAGTTGTAATATCACCTTTTTCATTTCTAATTTTTGTTATTTGAGTCTTCTCTCTTCTTTTTTTAGTGAGCCATGCTAATGGTTTGTCAATTTTATTTATCTTTTCAAAAAACCAACTTTTTGATTCATTGATCTTTTATATTATTTTTTGGGTTTCAATTTCATTCAGTTCTGCTCTGATCTTAATGATTTCTTTCCGTCTACTATCTTTAGGTTTGGATTGTTCTTGTTTTTCTAGTTCTTTAAGGTGAAGTGTTAGGTTGTTCACTTGCCATCTTTCCATTCTTCTGAGGTGAGCATTTAATGCAATAAATTTCCCCCTTAATACTGCTTTTGCAGTATCCCACAGGTTTTGGTATGATGTATCATTATTTTCATTAGTTTCAATAAATTTTTTGATTTCCTGCTTGATTTCTTCTTGGACCCATATGTCATTAAGTAGAATGCTGTTTAATTTCCATGTGTTTGTATAGTTTCCAGAGTTTCATTTGCTATTGATTTCTAGTTTTAATCAATTGTGGTCTGAGAAAATACATGGGATAATTCCAATTTTTTTGAATTTATTGAGACTTGATTTGTGACCTAATATGTGATCTATCCTGGAGAATGATCCATGTGCTGACGAGAAGAATGAATATTCTGAGGTTGTTGGATGGAATGTTCTGTAGATATCTGCCAATTCCAATTGGTCTAGAGTCTTGTTTAGATCTTGTGTTTCTCTACTGATTCTTTGCCTAGATGATCTGTCTAATATTGACAGTGGGATGTTCAGGTCCCCTGCTATTATGGTATTAGTGTCTATTTCCTTCTTTAGGTCTAATAGAGTTTGTTTTATAAATCTGGCTGCTCCAACATTGGGTGCGTACATATTTATGATTGATATGTCTTCTTGATGCATCAGTCCTTTTATCATTAAGTAGTGTCCCTCATTGTCTCTTTTTATGGTTTTTAGTTTAAAGTCTATTTTGTCAGATATAAGAATAGCTACTCCAGCTCGTTTTTCTTTTCTGTTTGCATGGTAAATCTTTTTCCATCCTTTCACTCTTAGTCTATGTGAATCTTTATGGGTGAGGTGGGTCTCTTATAGTCAGCATATAGTTGGGTCCTCTTTTTAATCCAGTCAGCCAGTCTGTATCTTTTGTTTGGGGAATTTAAGCCTTTTACATTAAGAGTTGTTATTGAAAGGTGTTGATTTATTCCTAGCATTTTATTGGTTATTTGGTTGTCTTAGGTGTCTTTTGTTCCTTGCTTTCTGATTTACTGTTTGGTTTCTGTGTTTGTTGGTTCCATAGGTTGTAGATAGCATTTTTGTTTGTTTTCTCTTCATGAATGTCATTTTTATTATACTAGTGGGTTTTGATTTTTCTTGGGTTTTTATGGCTGTGGTAGTTATTTTTCAGGAATCAAAACCAGTACTCCCTTGAGGATTTCTTGTAAGGGTGGTCGTGTGGTAGTGAACACCTGCAGTTTATGTTTGTCTGAGAAATATACTATTTGCCCTTTATTTTGGAAGGAGAGCCTTACATGGTAAAGTATTCTTGGTTGGCAATCTTTGTTTTTTAGTATTTTGAATATATCATCCCATTCCTTTCTAGCTTTTAGGATTTGTGATGAAAAGTCTGATGTTAACCTGATTGGGGCTCCCTTATAGGTGATTTGACGCTTCTCTCTTGCAGCTTTTAAGATTCTCTCTTTGTCTCTGAGTTTTGCCAATTTGACTATAAGATGTCTTGGAGAAAGCCTTTTTGGGTTGAATCCATTTGGAGATCGTTGAGCTTCCTGGATCTGAAGATCTCTGATTTTTCCTATACCTGGGAAGTTTTCTGCCACTATTTTGTTGAATATGTTTTCAATGCAATCTCCGTTTTCCTCCCCTTCTGGAATACCCATGACTCGGATATTTGAGCGCTTAAGGTTTTCTGATATCTCTCTTAGATTTTCTTCAATGTCTTTGATTCTTTTTTCTTTCTTTTTTTTTTTTCTGCTTGTGTTATTTCAAACAGCCCATCTTCAAGTTCAGAGGTTCTCTCTTCAACTTTGACAAGCCTGCTGGTTAAACTCTCCATTGTGTTTTTTATTTCACTGAAAAACTTCTTCAGTTCGGCAAGTTCTGCTACATTTTTTTTCAGGACATTGATTTCCTTGTACATTTCCTCTTTCAGGTCCGGTATACTTTTCCTCATTTCTTCATGATGTCTAGCTGAGTTTTCTTGTATCTCATTCAGTTTCCTTAGAATTATCACTTGAAATTCCTTGTCAGTCATTTCAAGGGCTTCTTGTTCTATAGGACCTAGAGTTTGAGATTTATTAACTTTTGGTGGTGTACTTTCTTGATTTTTTGTATTTCTGGTATCATTTTTGATGTTTATTCATTGTGGCAGGGGGTTTCACAGTCCACCGGTTTGAGACTATTGACTAACTAAGATGTTGCTGTGGTTGCCAATTTGGTATGGCTACCTCTGTGACTGCTCAGTTGGCCTCTAGTGCTTCGTGTGTGTGGTTGCCTCAGGTCTTGGCCCTCTCCGGGGAGCCACCTCTCTGGTCAGCTTGGACTCTGCTGGGCTGCTGGATCACGCATGGGGCGGTACCGCAGGGTGTGTGGTCTCTGCTGAGCTTCCACTTCCCATGCAGGACTTCTCCCTGTTCTGTGCGCTGTGGCCTGGGCTGCTGGATCATGCAGTGGCAGCCCCACAGGGTGTGTGGTTTCTGTCGAGTCTTCACCTTCCTAGCCGGACATCTCCCTGCTCTGTGCTCACTTGGCTGGGTTGGGACGTGTCTTCTGCAACCCTCATCTATCAGCTGGCCCTTCAAAACCCTGCTCAGCACCACCTTGCCCAGGAAGTCTACCAGGTTTCTGATAGGCGCAGACGACTGGTCACTCTGCGTGCCTTTGTAGCACTGTGTAGATCTTTCTCAGGACTTATTACCTTCCTCCTGCTATCGCGGTTATTTGTGTACTTGTCTTATCTCCCACACCAGAGCGTGAGCTCCTCGGGGGAGGAGCCCACAGCACACGGTTCACCTTTGAATCCCCCCGGCGCGGACCGACTCCGGTGCCCGCCCACAGTCAGCTCTCTGGCAGGTTCAAGTGAACTCGGGAACTCTCCAACCGCACTATTCCTAACCAGAAATCGGTTAGGCGTTTTTCCGAACTGGTGGCCGCAGAGATGGTATCTGCCTCCTGGTAACAGGAAGTTTACTGGGGGCCGGAGCCCAGGGTGCGATGGAGTGACAGTCGGCCCAGCCCGTACTTCCTTGCCCTCCCGATGCTGGCAGGGGACGCCCCATGCCACCAGCCCCGCCAGAGAACCATGGAGGGAGAGGGAGGGGAGGCCGGCCCACAGTCCCCGGGAAGCCCCCCGCTGGGGCAAGCAAGTGGGAAGACTCAGTGAGGAGCCGAGCCGGGCGAGGAGGACAGGCTTGGCTGAGCCAGGCCGGAGCCCCCACCAACTGAGAAAATGGAGGCAGCCCCGGGGCGGTGAGTGGCCTGGTGGGGCAGGCGGAAGCCGGGCGGCTTCCTGAGCAGGGCTGGGTCAGGGGTCACTCACAGGGCTGTGCCAGCCGGGTGGCTCCCTCTCTGCCTCTGCATCATCACTGTCCCTGTCCCCGGCAGCCTCCGCCTCGGGCTGCTCACTGGGTCCCGTGGCGCGGCTCGGGTGCTCCCAGGAATCTTCTTTTATGCTGGCCTGAAACCTCGAATCCTGAATAGGGCAGCTGGCTGCCTTCAGCACAGCCATGGCCTCCGGGATCCTGGCAGTGTCAACTGTGGCCCAGCGTTGTGTTCCCTGTTTAGAGACTCGCTTTTGCAGCTAAGAAACAGTTCTTTTCCTGCTCAATACTTCAAAGCTGTTGCCTGTAAACGAGACAGCCTCTCTTGCCAAGGGCAAAGTGGCGGTCAGCCCCCACGACCGGCCACCAGCAGCGGTCCTCCCTTAAGAGACGGCAAGAGGAAGGTCCACAAATTTCCCGGCTGCCTAAGGCCCAGTGGCCGCCTTTTCCACCTCAGCTACTCCGCGCCAACCGCCACAGCCACCGCCATCTTAGGATCGGGGACAGTCTATAAATGGAGATGTTATTTATATGTCAGGTGCTGGGGAGAAAAAGCAGGATGAGGGAGTAGAGAGTGACAGGGTGGGGGCTCTGTTTTAGATGGAGAGGTCTTGAAAGACCTGTCTGAGGAAGTGATGGTTGAGCAGAGGCCTGGAGGAAGTGAGGTCAGGTGGCCGTCTGCAGGGAAGAGCATTCTAGGCAAAAAGCTCATTTATCCATACTTTTTAAGAGAAGACAACAACCGTTTGCAAGTAACCTGCAAAAGGTTTTTGTCTTCTCTTAAAAAGTGAGGCTTGAGGGCAGGTACTATGTGTATTTCGTTCGTTGGCATACCTGCTGCTTACTATAGTACTTGACAAACTCCATGAGTATGTACAAATTAAAAAATTGATCAAAGAAGAATAAATTTAGTTTGTGGCTTGCTTTTTTATTTTGTTCGTATGTCATATACATTTTTAATCATAAACCTTTTAAATATTGCTTAAAATTAAATTTACAAAGTAATTGATTCTTAGTGGTGACATTTGCATCCTAACAAAGAGTGAGATTTTTGTCTTTGATTGACTCTCTCAAACTGCACCTTGCTTTTTTGGATTGACTCAGAGCTGGAGTAACAGATCTTTGTAAAACAATGTCTGTTCTCTCTGAGATCCTATTTGGTAGTCATAGAAACCCTTTCGACAAATTTCTCTCTGCACCCACCTCGTATTACTTATCTATGAAAACTGTGCCCAACCGAAAGGTCTCTGTTGCAAGTTTCTGATTCCGTCATTGGTAAGGGATTTGCTGGCTCATCCCCACTCACTTGACTGGCTGTCATTGGATCAGTGACTTGCATCTGCAAGGCCAGTACTGAGAACTGGACAAGGCAGGGTTTAGCCATGTGTCATAAGTAAGTTAGCTGGCCAGATGCAGTGACCAGCTGCTAATACTGGGTTCTGTCTGAGCCAGGTGCCAAACCAGATCACATAGAAAATTAACCCATCCTTTCAGCCAAAATGGAAAAAAGAAAATATTTTGTAATTGTTTTGCTGAACTTTATAGTAGAGACTCATCATGCTAGGTTAAAAAATGTACATGTCAAGATCCAGAACTTCACATTTTAATAACTCAAAATTATATATATGTATATTTTTTGTTGTTTCATGTGTGTGCAACATCAGAGATGTACAAATAAGTCTTTTTAAGGATCATCATGAAGAAGACACTTATAAATCCTTTAACCCAATTCTACAATTGATCCCCTAAGAAAAGTTAAATATCACTGTTGTTTGTAGATTGCTAAATCACTACAAAGATAATTCTTCTATAAATACAGATGGTGCCCTTATGGAAATTACATGACAGTAAGTAGATGCCAATAGAAAAAAAATGACACATTGATTAGCTAATAAAATGGAGTTCAGTAGAATTATGCTCCTTTATCTAATTTATGGCGTTTTTGAACTTGTGATGCCCCGTTTTCATTTTGGTCTTTAATCAGTGCTCCTTTTAAAACTTTAAAAAAGTAAAATAATATGAACTTGATTGTCTTGAGCATAAAATGCTAATCATCGATTAACAGTGAATCGTGCCTATGAAGCTTCTGCCTCCTACCACCTCTCACCCCAAGCTGTCCTTCCTAGTATGAACTCATGCAGCTGAAACAATTGCCAGAGTCTGACAACACAGCATTGGACTGATAGTTACAAAAAAATGAGGCATTGAACATGTTATTTGCAAATTATTGAAATAAAAATTCATCCTCAGGGCTTTGGCATTCAAGGGTTAAGGGGAAGGAGAAAGGAACCTTATTTACTGAGTGCCTTGTATGTGTCAGGTCATAGAAATCATCTCAGTGTTGGCGCTCTGCTGGGATTCTTTTTTATTCTCTATGGTCTGTATTATACTAAAATAACTGCCCCTCTCCTTAACATCAGTTAAAAAAAAAGAGTGGAGAGTAATTTTATCATGGCATCAGGACGTGGAGGGCATTTGAATATTAGCATGGCATTTTCCACATTCCTACTCTGTTTGTTGGTGGGTGGAATGCTGAGAAATGTTGCCCAATGTCGTGGAAATGGCACGTGAATAATCCCGTAATCAGTGTAATGTATTCTGTTATGGGAGTAATCAAGTCATTCAGCTTTGAAGTAAGATCCAATTTTTAGAAAGTGGCTGATGAATGCAGTTTCAGGTAGTTAGAGGAAGCTGATGTACCTGGACTATTTGGGTCTTCTGGATGAACTAGGAAAAAAAAAAATACAGTACTTGAGGAAACTGAAGTGGACCATTCTAAAAATATCGAAGTTTCAGGATCTATTTTCCTAGCGGCATAGTATGCAATTTAAGATTTTAAAATTAAACATGTCTGTGTGCTTTTAAATTTAGTATTGCCAAAAGCTTAGTCGGAAGTGAGGGATGGGGAGATGGTGGCCTGTGCTAAGTGTGAGGAACGATATGCTCCCCCACCCCCTGAGCTGTTCTTTCCCCAGATCTTTGCAGGATGGGGTCCTCTTTGTTCTTTAAGTCTTAGCTTAAATGGTCCTGCTTTAGAAATGCCTTTCCCGAGCACATTTCCCCTGTCCCTATGCCACATTCTCCCTGTATCCCCCTTTCCTTTTTTTTCTTCATCCACAGAAATTCTCCTCTCCTTGCTCTTGCCCTCATCTGGGAGGATGTAAGCTCCTGGAGGGAAGAGACTTTATGTGGTTCATCACGGTGTCCACAAGACCCCAAACAATTCCAGACATTTTGGAGGCACTGACAAAAGATTGATTGAATGAATGAATGCTTGATTCTAAGCCAGTGGCCCCCAAATTCCAGGGCTCAGAAGGTGACCCTCCGCTTACATCACTGTCATTACTAAACAATTCAACAGAGCAGCTGCATTCTCCCCACTGCAACACAAACCCACCTAAAGGTTATGGCTCACTCAGTCCCCCTGGTGCCAGGCGGGAGGCTGCAGCTAATTGGGCAGTTCCCGTTCCCAGCCAGGACACAAACCCACAGCCATGCAAAATACTGCTGCATGTCCCTGCTAGTTAAGCTTAGTATTACTTAAGACATCCATTTCAAAAATAACTCTGGTATCTATGGTTGTATACTGTACTTGATTCACAGGGCTTTAGCAGTCCAAATCCCATTAATGCCAGAGCCCTTGCACAAAGCCTTTTGTATTGACTTGGGTCAACTTAATCTGTGAGCTTGTCACCCCTCCCCCCACCTCAGGCTTTTCAATAACTCTCTACTTATACCCCTCTTTTGTGTGCGGTCTCTCAGTCTGTCTGTCTGTCTCTCTCCCTCTCTCCCTTTCTCCCCCCTCCCTTTCTCTCTCTCTCCTTCTCTCCCCCTCTCTCTCTTGCTTATTCTTTCTCTCAGTTCTCTGCCTCTGCCTCTGTCTCCATCTCCATCTCCACTTGTTTCTTCTCTTCTCTCCTTCCTTCCTCCTCTCTTCTTTCTTACCCCCTTCTCTCTCTATCTGTCTCTTTTCTCTAGTGGGTGATTCCTGTGGGTTCTCTTTTCCTGTGATTATATTCTAAGCACCCGAGGAACACTTTGGGCCCTAGTTTCCCCCTGTCCCTTCCACCTCAAGTGTATCTACTGCTCTAATATTCAGTATGGCCTTCATGAAAAGCCCTATGTATAAAAATCCTCATGTACAAGCAGGTCATTTTTGGACTAATCATTGGTGTATCGACACATCTGTATAGAATTTCTTTCCTCCCCCCCAGCATTGATTTTCTGTTTATGAAATTAATTCAGGCTCCCTGTGAAGCATTTTGATAATAAAGAAAACCCAGGGTGACTTTAAGCAGAAGTTTTCCCCTGTATAGTCAGAAGAGGATTCGGCTTTCAAGAGACTAATTAACAAAACTCGTTTTAAGATCCCATTTATTGCAGAAAATAGAGGAATTACCTGTCCAAGGGAATGAGCAGTGTTCAGATGTTGCCGACATTTCCCCCAACTGCACTGTGGTCCCAGAGTAATGACTTCTTTTACAGGAAAAAGAGAAGTTGCTGTCGTCCAGTGGATAGAAAACATGACTATTAGGTTCTCTTTGTTGGCAGAAAATATGCCCAAGTCTGTCTTTCCAAAAAAAGCCATCAGAGTACATCAGAACCAAATAGCCAACAGATGCCTTATCTTTTGATTCATTTCTTTTAGCAAACCCACATTTCCCAAAGTCTTACCATAGAATAACTGTAACATGGTTTTTCCATGCCACAGAGTTCCACAGTCAAATAAGTTGGGAAAACACTCACACCATTGTTGACCTTTCTTGGAGGTATGTGATGCCCGTGAGCCTATTAAAGAATGGGAAGGCCTGAAGTGAGGAGAACTGTGCTACTTCATTTCTTTCTTGCTTCTAAAACTTATTTGACTGTGGACTTTTTTTTTTCTTAAGTAACACCTGCTAACATTCCCCAGATCTACTTGGCCACAAAAACAAAAATCAAGAAAATAAATAAGCAAAAGCAGTTCTTGTGTACGTGCTCCAGGTGCATAGTCTCTGTCTGGGGCTTTTGCATTTCTGCTGTCCTTTGTTTTCCTGGATGAGAAGGTGAGTGAGGTGAGGATCCCTCTATCAAGTCCTTAGTACCAGGCACTTTCCTGGCATCAGTGCCTTTGAACCCCACAGCAGCCTGTGAGCCTCATTTTGCAGGCAAGGGTCCAAAAGCCCAAGGAGATGATGTGCGTAATTCACTGACGGCCGCGCAGTGAGGTCAGCGGTGCAGCTGAGTCTGGAACTGTGGTGGCCGGCCCTCTGAGAGGGCTCTCCACGCTTCCTGCATTCACGCCCCACAGCACAGCAAATGTAGTCCCTGCTGCACCTTGTCTACTCTTGTGGGCCCTTAGTGGCATTCACTAGCCATCCTTCAAAAGAAACTGCAGTCAGCATTGTCCTCAGACCCCTCCCGGTGAAGACTTCGCACAGCCTTCACATGCCAATAACTGGAAATTAAGAGTGTGATGTGAATACACAACACGCACACGCACATACACACACAAACACAAGGGGTCCTCTAAAAGTTCATTGAAAGATTTGTGTTATTTTTTAATTCTATTTTTCCACTTTTTGAAGTACATATACATATACACACAATGTATATATGCTGATGTTTTATATATATATATATATATATATATATATATATATATATATATATATATATGTATGTATTTGTATTTGTGTGTGTGTGTGCATTATATAAGCTTCCCCAGAATCCATTCCAAGGCCTGAAACCTGGTAGGAGCTTGGTGGTCAATATTTATTGACATGAAATGGGAAATCAGCTCTACATAAAATGTGACAGTTGTCCCCACACTCCCTCACCGCCTCTCCTTTGGCTTTTCTCCATAGCATTTATCACTATTGGACATATATTTACCCATTTATTGGCTTACAGGGTGTCTCCCACATTTGGATGTGAACTCCTTAGGGGAAAGGTCTTTAGGTCATTTGTTCACCGTTGTGAACCTACAGTAGGTTCTCAGTAAATATTTGGTGAAAGAATACATGGATGAATATAAGTTTTTACCATTTCTTCTACTTTCCAAAAACTCCTCAAATTGCTTTCTTTATTTGTCTACTTCTCTCTCAGGAGTAGTTAGAATCTACTTAGGGCTGTAAATAAAGGAAGTCTACATTCTTAGCTATTCCAGTGTAGCAAATATTGAAGGGCTCTGGGTAATGTGCACGGGTTGTCTGCAAGGCAGATAGAATGATGACGTCTGAGGTACAGGAAGGTGTACAGCCACAGGGACAGTGTGTAAAGTTGCCACTTTATGATTTCTGCCACAGCTGATCACTTGCACAACACAAATCTCTTCTGCAGAAATCCCAAGTTAAAAAAAAATTCAGACAGCAGCTATCCTTCCCATCTATTAAAACCACACCCTGCTGGGCTTCTTAACCTGGGATGAAAAGGTATTTCAATATAATTAATCTTCTCTGCAATCTTTTATAAACCATTCTTGGAAGGGGTCCACTGATTTCAGCAGATAGCCAACGGGATCTTGAAAGGTTAAGGACCCCTGAAAAGCCCTGACTAATACTTGTAAATAGACTGGGTGGAATATTTTGGTTGGTACTTAGGTAAGGGCAAAGGGTTGGAAAATAGGTTTCCTTTGATCTTTGAAGTAAAAAAAAAAATTACCTTTGTGTTTGTTCAGTATTTGTCTCTGTCTCTGTCCCTCTGACCCCCTCACTGCTCCCCCTCAGTGAGAACAATCAGAATCTCTCTCTCTCTCTCACACACACACACACACACACACACACACGGTAGAGGCAGTGCTGAGCTGTGTGCCAGGTGGGGGAGGCTCTTGGAGGCTGAGTCTCCCAGCTTGGGGGCTGCCCTGGCACTGGGGATATTAAACTGCTTACTCCAGAGATAAAGTAAGGGATTCTTAAGTATGGGTCTGTGGATAACTTCTCTTTCATTTGTATTCTGTTGTATAAAAATCTTTGTCAGAACAGGCTTTTAGTATACACAGCTTGGTGGTGGCAGATTGGGTATCAGTAGCTAATCATTTTCAGAGAATAAACTGAAGCTTTAAAAAGTGACATGCTTTCATAATCGGTGGTGGGGAGGTGAAAGAAAAAACATTCTGGATCTTTAAGAAAGAAGGGACCTGTGAATAGCCAGAAGCAGCAATATAGAAGGAGAAAGAAATGGAAGAAAGCATGAATAAAATAGAGTAATCAGAAACATAATCAAAATAAATGGTGTTTATCCAATTACATACTTGTATCTAATGTTAAAGTAGTTAAAAAAATTCCAAGCCCCTCCTTGGAACAAATTCATTTTCTTAGGCCACACTGAATAAAGCGAATCATAATAGGCTGCAATTAATTGCATCCAAAGAAAAGATGGAAACAGACCAGGTTCTCTTCCTGCTTGGGGCGGAGAGTTCGTATAGAAAGGGAAGGTGTCCTGTAACCAGAAATGAAGGTCTTGGTCACGAGGGAAACGAGATGACCCAGGGGAAGGGCTGAGAGGCAAGTAGGGAGGATTCGGAGGTGTGTGTGGGTCTGGAGAGGCCAGAGGCTCTGAAGGTTGAGACACCTGCACTTTAGGTGGAGGGAGAAGAAAACCCAGGGCAGAGACTCAGGAATGTGGCCCAAGGGGGGGGGGGGTAAAGACAGAGTTGGCGCTGGCATTTTTGATGGATTGTAGTGATGAGAGATGAAGACTAGAAAATGGAAGGCAGGAACCGTAACAATGGAGACATTCTCTGTTACCCAGAGACTTTCTCATTAGGGTGGAAAAAGGGAGTAGGGTGGTGGTGTGCTGATTTCTGGAGTGATTTTTATGAAAACAGTTCAGGGAAACTGACAAGGATGCGAGTGTAGAGCTGGATGGAGTAGGGATGTCTGTGTCTTTCTATGCACGGGTATGTATGAACCCACGTGCACACAAGTAAGTGGGAAAGTTATTGAGGAAGCATCAAGGTGGAAATTCATTGCGATTATTTTTGTGGCCTCTAGCTACAAGAGCTAACAGGTGATCGTCTAGAGACCCAACGTGGGGGAAAAAATGACTTTTTAACATTTTTGTCAGGTAGGCAATTTAAAAATAAACTTGAATTTAATATATACCATTAATGCTAGAGGTTGTGTTATAATGATGCAAAAATGCCTTCTTTTCAATAGCAGTTTTTTAAAAAAAGTATGTCGTAGGGGTCATGGAATCATATATGGAAGAGGCATATTTAACTGACAGCAGCCCCACAAAGCTATTGAAAACATACCACGACTCTGCCCTCCAGAATTAACACTGTAACCTATGTCAGGAACTCACTATTATCCTAATATCTGCTTTTGGATTCTGTCCAGTCCCATTAGCAATTCCCATGTTGATTGCTCTGTTGCTCGTGAATGTTAATTGCTTCTAAATCTCTTTGGATGTTCAGATGCTTGGGGAAAAAATTCTGACTGGTGAAGGTGCGAGTTTTATTAATGTGCAAGTAAACAAGAAATCTGTTTAGAGACCCGAATGAAGTGTCTGTGACTCAAGATGCTGTAAACAGCTGATGTGGCATCTTTCTTTGCATGTCTGTCATATATTGGGGTGTGATAGTGGGGGGCAGGGGTGATATCTGTGGGGTTTGTTTAACATCGATGTGCTTGTAGATATAGTTAGATAACCAAATCCTTCCCTTTGAATTCCTACTTTGCTTAGTATGAAGTGATAACCTTGCTACCTTTGAGATAAACTTATACTTAGTAAGTGCTATTAAATCAGAAGATGTAAAACCATGAATATAACTTGGCTGATCACCTATGCATTGATCTTCATAGTTTCTGAACTGGAAGGAACCTCAGAAATAAACTTCTTAAGCATCTTTCTTTCACCATTGGGAAACAAAGGCCCAGGGGAAGGACGAGGTTGGGGATATGGAGTGGCTCACAGCAGAGGTGGCCGCCTAATCTTGCTCCAGCAATCAAGAGAAGGGAAAGTGATAAAAACTGGTGTTATATTTTTTAGAAGCACTTCACTGACTGTGGAATTTTTGTTTTTTTGGGGGGTGAAAACATCTATTATGATTCAATATTGAAATTCATTTGTTAGTAATAATAACAGTATCCTAGTGAGAGTAAAAAGAAATACAGTTGAAGGGCAGAGCCCCCTTGACCTTAGAATTTAGCAGTGAACAACAGAAAAAGTTCTTGCTCTATGGAGCTTATATTCTAGTGGGGGGACATAGGAAAATAAATAAAGAGGTAGTCCATATAATGTTAGGTTATGGCAAGTCTTTTTTAATTTTTAAAATTTTTTTAATTGAAACATAACTGATTGTACATATCTGTGGGGTACAGCATTGAATGCCAATACCTGTGTGCAATATGCAATGTTCAACTCAGGGTAATTAGTATATTCAGTGTGACACAATGTAATCATTTTTTGTGGCCCTTGGCTACTGTAAATGGAGCAGCAATAAACATGGGAGTGCAGGTATCCCTCCTACACGATGATTTCCATTCCTTTGGATGTATACGGTTATGGTAAGTCTTATGAAGAAGAAAGAAAGCACAGTGAAGGGACAGAGTGTGATGAGACATGTGGTCAGGGAAGCCCCCAGTGAGCAGGTCTCTGAGGGGGACCCCATGAGGGGGTGGGGCAAGCCATAGATGTACTGCATAAAGATTGTCCCATGAAAAGGGGACAACTGGAAGGACAAAGGTCCTGAGGTGGGAATATGCTTGGGCGTTTGAGGATGAGTAAAGAGGTCAGTGTGGCTGCAGAGGTGAATAACAAGAAGATAGTGGGAGATCATGTTCCTCAAATCATGGGCTTTGGGACTCCATGGCAGATATTTATGGAGAACCATCTTTTAGCATTTCTGTAATCCCAAATAGTATGGTTCATAAACAGAACCCAAACTCATCTTTTTTGAGAATATTCCTGGAAGTTATCATCCTTTTGGGATTGGTGTCTATGACTCATCAAGAGTGTCCAGAAACCATCAGATCTTTCTGGAGAGTTTTTGATCAGAAGGGTTGCTGCAGTACTAAAATCAGTGAACATTATACATTTCTTGATGGTAGGACCTGTGTCATACACATTTTCGTGTCCTCCAAGAAACCACACGTGGTGCTAAACTTATACGTAGTAAGAATTAAATAAATGCTGATTGTTTTTTCAATGCATGAATACATGGCCTGAGAGTGTGGAAGGATGGTGTGTCCTAGAAAGGGCTGTTAAAAATACACCCTCCTAAAAATGTTGTTAGCGAGATTACTTTTGAAGCATTTGACTTCCCTGGAATACTTTTTAAAGACAAGTCCATATGCTGAAATGTGAACATAAGTATGTAACAAACTGAACAGTAGTAACATTATTTTCAGTCCAAATTTTAGTTGGATGGTTGCATTTTGTCAATATGACATTTCCTATGTGTTTTAAACTGGATATGGGAAGTTTTTCCAACCTTTTTCTGGTATTGAAGGAATATTGGTGTGTGAGCTCATAAGAACAAGGGGTTACATTCATCACTGTCTTATTCTAACACATGTTTAATATGTTGGGATTATGGCGAAAATGACATGGGAAATACCAGTCCCCAAGGGAAGGAGGGGTGGTCAAGAAGCATTGCGATGGGAAGTCCAAAGTTGTAATTACTGTTCTCCCATTGCTGAAGTCACCATAAGGGACTGATAATTTACCCCCCTATTGCATTTCAATATCCCCATTACAAAGTGGGGGTAACACAAACTTACCCTCTGCCTTTCAGGTTTTTTGCGAAAATCAGTGAACTAATATTGGTAAAATTGGAGCCCCATGGATGAAGGGTACTTTGTAAGTATAACACATTATTGTCATGTTATTTTCTATTACTCCAAAGTGTAAACACCAGATGTCTGCTTTTGCCGTATCAGGAAATCAGTAACACCAAATTTTACAGCCATAGATTGATCATCTGACTTCTTTTGAGGAATTTAATATTTCTGAACTCTCTAATGTTTTGTCAGTATGTTAGATGTAGAAAAGCAATTCAGGCAATGTTTACAATTTGGAATAATATTTGTCTGTAAATTGTGTAAAAATGTTGATATAAACCCTGGATATAAATTCAAGGTGTCTTTATTTCTCTTCCCCCACCTCTCTCTACCTTTCTTTTTGAATTGTATTTAACTTGTGTTTTGAGTAATCATTTTGTGTCTCAGAGAAATGCCTCATTTCAGGGACAGGATGAATGTTTCCATGTAGTGAAAGATGTTTTGTAAATGACAAAAGTTGATTAGGCAGTTTTCTAAGTATTGTGTTTCCAGACTTGAGGTGGAAGGAGGAGGCAAACCAGCATGGTGAACTAGGTGTGGATAACCCTCCTTAACAAGGATACAATCCAGGTGACTTGGGAGCTGCTTGCTATCCATGGAATGGCAAAGGCTGAAAACCACAAAGCCAAAGAGCAGGCAGAGATTGTACAATCCTAAAGCAACTGCTTCAATTGATTTTCTTCATTGAATGAAACATCTTTTTATTTTGCTAGGTCAACCAATGCCCTCGATTTTGTGTACAACTGTACATTGGCCAGCTATATGCCCAGTGTTTGATCCAGGTATTTTTTTTAAAAGTGTGGCCATCACCCCTAAAAACTCCTAACATAGAGAAGTTTAAAAAGGATTGGGACAGCTTATTGAAGCCCATTTTAGTGGTTAACCCTGGGATTCATGGGGCCATAGGATCTATGTCTGTAAGGGTCCTTACCTATCTCATCTAGTCCTATTTGTTAGCCATCTGACTGACGCCTGAGAGCCTCTAGAGGCAGAAAGTCTACAACCCGAAGAAGTGACATTGTCTGTTAGAGCAGTCTTTCTCCAGTTGAACCCAAATCCACCCTCCATATTTCTCTCTGCTTGGGTCCTAATTTCACTATCCATACCAACAAAGAATGAGTCTTCATTCTTCAAAGTGACAGCCTTTCAATATTTGACGGCACCTACTGGGTCCTTCTCCAGTGGTCTTTGTCAGATTCACTTCCCTTAACTACAACAGCTCATTGCCATGATTTCCAAATTCTGTATCCCCTTGGAAAGGTTCTCATTTGTCTATATCTTTCTTAACAAGCAGCACTGAGCATCTGCCTTCTCCAGGCCCCATTCTGCATCTGTGTCCAGAGATATAATCAAAGGTATGGAAGAGAATGACCTCAGAAGAAATCATCGGAATCACATGCGCCCATGGATTGGTTTGAGTAACGAGAGAGCAAAGCCCGCATCCCTCTGTGAGGTGCAGATGATTGACAGGGAGAAAGTTGTTCTGGTTAATAATACAATCTGCTTGCCTCCTGTAGACACAGCAGTAGCCTACTAATTCGTTAGAAGTGAATTAAGGTTGTTTATCGATGTTTTAAAGTAACTGTCAGAGTGGAAAAAAAAAGTTCATACTAAATGAGACCACTCACCTACTTCGGAGTTGCTGTTTATTTTAAGCTGAGTGCATAAATAATATATTGAGATACGAAGGGTGATTTCAAGCATTAGAACATGAAGCCTCCTGTTTACTAACTGTCATTGGGCTGAAGAGAATTTAAACAGCTCTGAACCTTTTTGTCTGTGAATGCAAGGCATGAAATTAACTTTCATTTCATAGTTAGCAGAAATCATGATTACAGCAGCCTTGTTGATGTGTCTCCTGCCGATCTGGATCTTTTTTGCTATGCAAGACAAGCCTTGGCAACTGAATCCATGTCTCATTTGAGACAAGACCTTCCCGTGCTATCCCCACCCCCCTAATAAAGAGGAACTTTTCTGGGCCACTGAGTCAGTTTGTTCTGGATGGGAAGAGGAATAGTGTAAATATTCTAAACTAGGCTCCAGGAGTTCAAGTCGTGACAGCTGGTAGCCTCCCTGCATCTCGCCTTTTTCATCTGTAAAATGGGAATAATAGCATCTCCTTCTACCACTTCACAGGAAGATGTGAGACCCTAATGAGGGAATTGTTGTGAAATCACTTTGAAATATATCAGGTATCATATCTGGGCAGGACAAGATAATAACATTTAATGTTATTAAGGCTGTATTCCAAATGATTTCCATGTATTATCTCATTTCATCCACCCAACAGCCCAAGGAGATAGGTACTCTTATTGTCCCAACTGTACCAATACAAAAACTAAAGCACAGGGAAGATAAGTGACTTGCTCCATCACCTTATAACTAAAAGGTCACAAAGCTGAGATGGAAACATCAGGCGTTTGGGGTCCAGGATTTGTGTTCTTAACTATTACTCATTTGGGAGTGAGGAACCAGGTTTTCCTGTATATGGTTGTGCCTCTTTAGTCATGCACGAATAAATGAAACATCATTCCTAAAAGCTTGGGCCACATTTAGGTTGAGAAAATGCAGATATGTCTTCCCCACCAACAATCCATTGGGTAGGGATGTAGCAGACTGTACGGATTAGTTATGTTTTATGTGTAAAGAGCCTGGTGATTCTTAGATGGAAAGCCCCAAGTGTAAAGATCTATTACTCGTAATGTTTCAGAAACAAGAAATTTGATTCACTTTTTGTCCCCTTATGCTTGAAAGTGTGGTAGCCTATTTTAGAGTATAGGCAGAATGTTAGAGAATGAGTAGAAAATGTATAGGATGTTTAATTTTGCATGATTACATTTCGTATTTGCCAAAGTAACTGATGCAGATAGAAATGCGTAATAGTATCACAGCATACCTATTTTTGATGTTTTGATGGAGTACTCTGGGTTTTACAGTCTGATGCATGATCCCTTTGGGATAAATCCTTATTAAGCAAATGAACAAGAATGCATTTGTGTTCGCATCATTGAAAATATGTAATTTGTATAACTGCTTTTTAAATTTATATTTACACTATATTTATTTGAATTTCAAAAGAGAAAAGAGCTTACAGTGATTAAGGGAAACAAAAATGATGTGAATGCACAGACATTTTTCCCTGAAATATGCTCAGTCTGCACTGGGGTCATACTTAAAAGTTGAAGTGGCAAGAGTCGGCAGTCTGACTTGCTTTGGATTTCTGAATGAAGCAGTCTAAAAATAGGATCATTTCCATAATCCCGGAGAAACGGACAGACTCATGAGAAGTAATCAGCTGGGGAAAGAGTAAATTCACTCCTGAATTGCAAAAATCTCAGCAATTGCTGCTGTGCTCTAGCACTTGTTAATACAATAAGATAATTGCATAATTAAATACACTACGGAATTTCAATAATTGGAAACTTTGTTTTCTCATCACAATATGCAACTTGCTGATGCCAAAAAGCATCCGCAGTGTCTCACAGAGGCCAGAATTGTTCTTTCACATTATGTCCTCTGCAGCGTCCCGCAGTTCCACTTGCGGTTCTAAGACACTTCCCTTTTAGGTTATTTTTAGTTGATTGCATTTAGACAGGGTGAAATTAAGCAGGAATTCCCCCAAAGTCTGACTTGCCTTCCCAGGCCATGGGAGTTCAGGATCATTTTGTTAAAAGTGTTCCTGGTGCTATCTAGATCTTTCTGTGCAGTATGGGTGAAAAGCAATCTCAAGATGAATGCTGTTTGGGCCTAGAGGCACCTGTCTGGGTAGTTGTGGGAGAGCTTAGTGGAGCCTCTGAGGAGGCAGGTTGCAGAGCTGGCTCCCTGGGCTCAAACCTGGTGTGGCTCCTTTCCCTCTGTGTGACAGTGGAAAAGTTCTAGATTTCTTGTATTTGCTTACGTGTAAAAGGAGAATGTTATCACCTACATCTCGGTGTTGGTATAAGCCTTAACTGAGTTAAGGAATGAAAGGAGCTAAGAAAATACGGGGCAGGTTGAAAGCATCCAGTAGATGTTAACTAGTGTTATTAGGCAATCCAGGGTGAAGTTTCATATTCATCTGAACCATGGCAAATCTTTGACTAAGAACAAGCAAAGTAGACTTACAGTTTCATCCACTCAAGAAATATTTACTGAATACTTAATGTACAACCATCTGAGTGTCAAAGAAACGAAGACGAATAGTACCCATTTCCTGCCCTGAATAGTACAACTGAATCGGGAAAACTGGTAAATAGGTGATGACAATAATGATGGTGATGATGATGGTGTAAAAAATAATATTATTAAAACAACCTCTGAAGCGGGCCAGTGGTGCCGTGGATAATGTGTCTGGCTATGGATCAGAAGATTCTAAAACAGTGTCTGGCAGATAGTTTAGCAGGAACTCATCTGTCATCAGTGTCCCCGTAGCTATACATAAATCAATGAATGATAGGAATTTGGTTCAAGATTATTTGGATTAGGAGTCAAAACAGTTTACTAGCACATAGTAGGTTCCTAGCACTGGGTAGTCACTTAGCATATAGTGGACTCAATCCATGCCTGGAGGACAAATGAATGCACGAGTAACACAGGCTTTACCCTTCTCTTTAGGAGTCAAAAGAGTTTACTATGGTCATTTTGTGAAGGCAGATGCATTTGCTGTGGCTGGTCACTAGGGCTGGTACTAGTGAGGTACACAAGGCACCACACTTGAGGAGACACTTGCCGTCAGGCCGATACAAGTGCTTCCTTACATTTTGTGCATGAGATGCCTCACTTTTCTCACCCTGTCCAGGCCCTGTTGCATATCTTAGTCTTACATGTATGACTATGCATTATTTGTATGTGTATTTGATCTTTATTTTTCCAAATTTTATTTTGAAAAATTTCAAACCTGCAGAAAAGTTGAAAGAATAGTGCAAGAAATACTCTGTATACCTTTGACCTATGTTCATCATTTCCTAATATTTTACCACATGGATTATATCCCTCTTTATATACATGACATTGAACCTTGTCCTAGTTCACTATTGAAATCATATTGTATCTTCCATACAACATTGTTACCCCCTGCCTCTACTGCACATAATGTTGACTTCCTAAATTTTGAATCTCAAAATTATGTTTTAGAATAAAAAGCCCCCAAAAGCATTAAAAGAACTTTGCTTATGATTTTTTTCAAGTTTAAAAGCCACTGTTTGAACCTTATTTTTATACTATGAATATACTGACATATTTAGAAGATGGCCAATCTAAGGTGCCTAAAATTTTAAAGATTAGAAAGAGGCTGCGGAGAAAAAGGAACTCTCATACATTGTTGGTGGGACTGCAAAATGGTGCAGCCTCTATGGAAAATGGTATGGAGGTTCCTTAAACAATTGCAAATAGATCTACCATACGACCCAGCCATCCCACTGTTGGGAATATACCCAGAGGAATGGAAATCATCAAGTCGAAGGTATACCTGTTCCCCAATGTTCATCGCAGCACTCTTTACAATAGCCAAGAGTTGGAACCAGCCCAAATGCCCATCATCAGATGAGTGGATACGGAAAATGTGGTACATCTACACAATGGAATACTACTCAGCTATAAAAACGAATGAAATACTGCCATTTGCAACAACATGGATGGACCTTGAGAGAATTATATTAAGTGAAACAAGTCAGGCACAGAAAGAGAAATACCACATGTTCTCACTTATTGGAGGGAGCTAAACATTAATATATAAATTCACACACACACATACACACACACACACACAAATCGGGGGGGGGGAGGGAAGAAGATATAACAACCACAATTATTTGAAGTTGATACAACAAGCAAACAGAAAGGACATTGTTGGGGGGGAGGGGGGGGAGGGAGAAGGGAGGGAGGTTTTGGTGATGGGGAGCATTAATCAGCTACAATGTATATCGACAAAATAAAATTAAAAAAAAAAATAAAATAAAAAAAAAAATAAATAAAAGAAAAAAAAAAAAAAAAGAAAGTTTTTGTGGATGCTCTGACATTCTCTTTCACAGAGGAGAGATTTTTTGTTTTTGGTTATGAGTATTCATGAGATACAAAATTGATTGTCACCCCTCATGCCCAAGATGTGAGGGCCAGATTCATACTGGCAGCATACTCATTACCACAAATTGCATTTGTACCCTGTGTCCCCTACCCAATTATCCCCAACCTCCTTCCCCCTCCCGCTATCTTCCCCACTCCACTTTGTATCCCTAGGTATGTTCTCTCCCTCTGCAATTCCAGTGCACCACTGTGGCCTTTCTTTTCTTCCTCTTTATCTATTAGCTCCCACATCTGAATGAGTACATGCAGTATTTATACCTCTGTGCTTTGCTTATTTCACTCAACATAAGTTTCTCCAGGCTTATCCATGTTGTTGCAAATGGGAGAATTTGATTCTTTTTTATGGCAGAGTAGTATTCCATAGTGTATATATACCACAGTTTCCTTATCCAACCATCCATCGATGGACATTTAGTTTAGTTCCATATCTTGGCTATTGTAAACAGAGCTGTGATGAATATGGGAGTGCAGGTATCCCTTTGACATGATGATTTCCATTCCTCTGGGTATATACCCAGAAGTGGGATTGCTGGATCATATGGAAGATCTATCTGTAGTTGTTTCAATAACCTCCATACTGTTTTCCATAGTGGTTGTACTAATTTACTGTCCCACCAACAGTGCAGGAGAGTTCCCATCTCTCTACACCCTCATCAGCATTTGTTATTCACCTTTTTTTTTTTTTTTATTATAGCCAGTCTAACTGGGGTGAGGTGGTATCTCAGTGTACTTTTAATTTGCATTTCCCTGATGACTAATGATGTTGAGCCTTTTTTCATGTACCTGTTGGTCATTTGTACGTCTTCCTTTGGAAAATATCTATTCGGCTCCTTTGCCCATTTTTTAATTGGGCTATTTTTTTTTTTACTGTGTAATTGCTTGAGTTCCTTGTATATTATGGATATTAATCCCTTGTCGGATGCATAGTTAGCAAAATTTTTCTCCCACTCTGTATGTTGTCATTTCACTCTGTTGATTGTTTTCTTTGCTATGCAGAAGTTTTTAGTTTGATATAGTCCCATTTATTTATTTTTTCTTTTCCTGCTTGTGCTTTTGGGCTCATGTTCATAAGGTCTGTGCCCAAACCTAGTAGCTGAAGTGTTTCACCTATATGCTCTCTTAGCAATTTTACAGTTTCAGGTCTTATACTTAAATCTTTAATCCATTTTGAGTTGATTTTAGTATATGGTGAGAGGTGCATATCTAGTTTCATTCTTCTGCATATGGATATCCAACTTTCCCAGCACCACTTGTTGAAGAGGCAGTCTTTTCCCCAATGTAGATTTTTGTTGCCTTTGTCCAATATCAGATGGCTGTAAGCATGAGGGGTGATTTCTGAGTTCTCAATTCTGCTCCACTGGCCTGAGTGTCTATTTTTATGCCAGTACCATGCTGTTTTGGTTACAATAACTTTGTAGTATAATTTGAAGTCAGGAGGATTTTTTTGAAAAGGCAAATTCCCTTGACCATTATTTTTCTGAGAGCCTTTCAAAGGTAGATGGTAGTCCATTTACTAATACAATGAGATCATCATTTTCCATGTTAAGAATATTCACTGTTAGGAGTGACTTTGCAGATATAGTATAGAGGCTATATCATAAATCTGGTGATATGTGCTCAAATAGAAAGGACTACATACTTGATTTTGGACTACACTAATAAACTTACATTAAAAAAACCCTTTTCTGATAATCCTGAATGTTTATTAAAAATAAGGTATCTGCCACTATTAAAGTGTGACAAGATTTGCCAGAAGGTTGTGTTATTTCAGAGGTTTTGGAAATACTGTCTGTAGAAGCCTAGAGAATCTGGGGAGGGGCCTCAGGCCACCACAGGTGGTGGCCGGGGGTAGGGGAGGGAGATCAGCATTGGAAATCCACCAAATATCTATGGTGTTATGTGCTTTATATTGGGCATCTACCTAAGAATCAGTTTCTAAGAAAGTGTTCTAAAGCTAAAAAAAAAAAAAAAGCTTGAAAACCATAGTCTTAGTGGGTAGAAGAATAAATAGGAAGTATTCATCTAGCAATGTTAGTTGGCAGTGAGAAGTGATAGCTGTCAACTTGAAGGGTGCGAGAGGTTAGAAAACCATAACACCAAAACTAAAAAACCATCCTTATCTGGGAGTATTCAGCAGGAGCAAATGCCCATACGTATCCTAAGGCAGTGGTTCTTAAACTTGAGTGATTCCTGGGCCTTACCCCCCAAATTCTGATTCAGTAGATCTGGGGAGAGGCTCAGGAAGACAGATTTTTTAACAGTCACCCCGTATGACTCAGAGAAATATATGCCTGAAGTCGTGTTTACATCACAGAACATTACTGTATTTGGTGTTGATAAAGGTGACTGGAGTTGTAAGGAAGATGTTAAATTCAGTTCAGTGTAATGTAACCCTTTTTCAAATTCAGGGAAATTTTAGGATTATTTCTTTTCAAAATCCTAAAATAGAAAAAAATTATTCTGAATAGTATGGGGAAAAGACAAACAATTATATTACACATTTCAAAAGGAAACAGAGCTCACGTTTGGCTGTGATGGGATCTTAGAATAAGGAATTTCATGGTGACACCTCCTGGCTTAATGGGATATAGACAAATTGTGTACACAAAATGTGTATATCCCAGTAAGGATATACATGGACCTAAATTTTCATCCTGATTCTCATGGTTACTAGTTGTAGGACCTTGGGAAAATTACATAGTCTCTCTCAACTGGACCATCCTCATAGGGTTGGAATGAAGATTAATTAAATTAGATGATATACGGAAAGTACGGAGCACATGGACTGTAAAGTAATAGATGCTCAATAAGTGGCTGTAATTGCTGTTATATTTGTCTAAGATGGACCTTAGGCTTTCAAGAGGCAGGAATGAGAGTGTGTTGTTCATTGGTCTTATTTTTGATTTTGGTTGGGGCAAGAGAAGTGGGGCAAAAGAATACCCCAAAGAAAAGGAACAGTATAAGCAAACCCCGAGGTAAGAAATAGTTATACTTTTGTGCCTAGTCCAGTGTTTCCAAAAGTGTTGTTTATGCAGAGGGTTCTAGATGGTACAAATATTTTACAGATATTAACAAATTTAATCCTCATAGTGACTCTATGAAGTAGGTATTATGTATTTAACAGACCATAAAACTAAGGCACAGAGAAGTTAAGTAATTTGTTCAAGATCACACAGCTAGTAGTGGCCGAGTAACAATTTGAACACATTCAGCATTTGTACTTCTAACCACCATGCAATACTATTTTAATAGTAATGATTTATGTCAATGCATATTAGGAAAATATAACTAGCACAGTAAAAACCATGCTTTTACCAAGTTCGTTGCCTAGAACAATAGTAAAGTTTTAAAAAGTAACTTGATTTAAATGAATCACATAGAGTGAATAATAGGTATGGCATCAAATATGATAAAAATACCATTCGTGGTCCCCAGATGACTTTGTTCTGGGGAATTCTGGGGCAGTGAAAGACAGTGGCAAGGACAGGTTGGGGCCAGCAGAGGATACTAGTCTTCAAATCATTTTGGGAAACAACAACAAATTCTTTAAATTTTGAGAAAGAAGCAATTAGGGGTGGGAAGCTCAGGGAAGGAAAGACTTTGTTGCTTGCTGAATTGACTCCCGTTTCCTGTACTTCACTGGAAAGAGGCAAAAATCCACCCTTATCCCTGACTGTTGAAGGACCAGATGGAGACTTGGGCTGTGTTGGAGTTTTTAAAGTTTCTCCTCTTCCTCTTCCCCATCCCCTCTCCTTCTTCTTCCTCCTTTCTCTTCTTTTACCTCTTCCCCCATCTCCTTTTCATTGTGCATGAGGACAGATTTCAAAGAGGCCATGCCCCAAGAATGCAAACGCCTAATGCCATTCAATAAGAAAAAGAGTTTAATGCTCTAGATGGCATTTTAATTTACCTCCAGCTTTCTAGGATGGCACCTATGTCCACCTCTGTATTTCTCCTTTGGATGTGGTCAGAAAAACCTAAAAGCCTAGGTAATCCTAAACCAATCCATGCTTAGGCTTTTATATTTGCAGCAGATTTACCTTCCTAACAACTGCTTGAGGCTAATATTAAAATGGGTTTGCATCCCCTGAGCAAATGAGCACAAGCATTAGTCCACAAATTGCAGGAAATCAGTGTCACCAGCCACCCCCAGGCAAGTATTGGTGGGATAATTCCACAGTCCCCCAAACCTTGGGTGTGGTGTGCCTGCTCCTCTGGCTCTAGATCTGCAACGTTCTGCCCATGTGACACTGGGTTCTCCTGTCTGGAGACCATCAGTCTCCTTATTCAGTCCTGCTCATTTCCTGTTTTATCCTGAGGCTGAGGCTGAGGAGAACAGTCATACTCTTTTCTCATCTATTTCCATTTAGTGCTCTCCTCGGCATATGGTATACATTCAATAAATGAAGTTTTGCCTATTGTTTAATGAATAATATCAATAATTTAGTATCTCTTGATTCAGATTTTGCCTTAACAAATAGTTATTGAGCACTTCCTATTGAATCTCACAACAGCCCTCCTGCTCTGTGGACGATGGGGAAACCGAGGCTCAGGAAGTTGACGTGATTCAATTAAAGTCCCACACTCATAGCTATACACAATTCAAGACCAGATATCCCGCTGTTCAGGGTCAGTTTTCTGTTTTCTTTTCCCTGCCTTGCAAACACTGAATGGGTTTCTCCTCTCGCTATTAAACTGGGTTTTCCTTGCAGCAACCAATTTCCCGGAATCTTGCTAATCAACCCCCAAGTAGAAGGAAAGTTCCTCCTTCTCTGACTATAAATAGAGAATTCCGTTTTCATGGCATGAGACCCTAAGTGTCATCAAATGCCACTGCTCACAGCAAGTCCAGGAATGGAAGCCGCTTTCGGAGTTTCCAGCAGGGCTGCTAGTGGAAGAACTGTGGATGTAGGCCTGTGTACGTGCCCTGAACGCTGCTTTACAGATTAAAATAGTTGTCGCAGTGGCTCGAAAATTGAATTGGTTAAACCTTCTGGTTTTAGATTGTTTTTGGAGAGTAACTCTATGATTTTTACTTGTCATAGGCTAAAAGAAAAAAAAAATGTAAGAGTGAAACTTCATAGCTATTTTTCTTTCCTGTATGTTCATAGTGGTTATTTATATCTGGGAAGTTTCCACTGGGATTTAGTTCAGGATATAGACTTGGCAGGGTGGCTTCTGCACTCTGTGGTGACATTTGACAGACTGCAGGCAAAGCAGGATGGATTTCTAATATCTAGATGGATGGATCTGGGGGCAAAGTGTTGGGATTGGACTGTATTATGAAATGGATTTATTGATCCAAATCTAAAAGTGGCCTGTTGCCTGTCAATGTGAGATCTGTATCAATAACATTTGATAAATTAGGGTGCTCGACCCTCTGCTTTGTTTGCTTTATCAACTCTACTTGGCAATAACAATAAAAGACTCCAGGTGGTGTATTGCGAATGGCTTATTGCACTCGTCATACGCGTGGCTGACCTTGGGGCCCAGCTCTGCGATCCTGCACATGGTAAAACCACCCAGAAGGGCAGTGCTGCACCTGACTTCCTCCCCAGAATTAAACGTTTCCCCCGCTAAGTTGCATTTCAATATCAGCCTCATGCATTAACCTTGAAACGCTGTGCCCATGATGTAGGTAGCATCTTCATTTTCCAGATGAAGAAATTAAGCCACTGTGAGGTTAAATGAGCTGCCCAAGGCCACACAGTAAATCTCTAATACAGCTGGGTTCCAGACAGAGGTGTCGTGGTTCCTGGCTGAGGGTATGACACTTTCCTTCTCTGTAGTTACAGAATAAAAGGAGCTGAATTTGCAAAATGCTTGCCAATAATACACTTTCTCCCCAGGTGAGGCTGCCATCTCATCTCTGAGTCTTTTGGGGAAGAAGTCCATGTCCCTGAGTAGCAAACACAGCTTTCCCTTGACTTTTGGCAGAGAATGTGCTTTATTTGGTCTTTGCAGCCATAAACCAAGGTTGAGGACTTTCTCCATCTGTTGGATGCTGACCTTCATGGAATGGTTGTCATCATGTCACAGGTATCTTTTGGGGGGGGTAGGGGGAGCAGCTGTATGCCCAGCCAGATAGATGTTAGATGGTGTGATGGGGGTAGATAGAAACAGAAGACACAGTTCTTCTCCTTAAAGTGTTTACATTTTAGTTGATGGGAGTGGTTGAATGCCAATCTGTATCCCCAAATCCTCTTCATTTGTGGGGTGGTAGAAATCAATGGCAGGTGAAATGGGCCCTGTGACTCCATTCACAGGACCTTAGCCACAAACACAGTAATAATGAATGATTGCAATGTGCTTAATCAGCATGTACTTCCTCAGCCAATCCTGGCAGCGACCTGCAGTAAGGTTGACAAAGGCATTTGGGGTTGGCAATCCCTGTGTGTGCCACGGTGGGGTTCAGGTACAATTCTGAGTATACAGGTGTACTTCAAAAGATTCATGGAAAGATTTGCATTATCTTTTAATTCTATTTTTTTCCATGAATTTTGTGAAGTACCCTCATATAGCTGATCTCTTTAGTGTAAACTATGTTACTGTTTTACTTTTGTTTATCTTCTGGAATTTTAAATTAAAGCCATTTTACTCTGTCATCATGATGATGATAAGCTGAAATCAGAAACTGAAAGGGATAATCTTGTAGAATATAGCAAAACCATTATGAAATAGAACGCTTGGGAGGTAAGTGGAGTTTTATTAGATTATCTAGAGAAAACCTTTTTTTTTAAAAAATACATTTTGGTTGAAAAACTCATTCTAACATATATCATTCTAAAATGTGTCTAAAATAAAGCTGGTGTTTTTACTTTCCTGCTTTAGTATACATGATGTAATGAGTATAACTCATTCTTTCTTTCTGTAGCTTCAGCGGGTTATCATTCTGAAGACTAGATTTTTTTTTTTTTGTAGGTTGAGAGGATGTATGACATTAGCCAACTGATGATCTTTAGCTTGAAATTTTTGACATTAGTTTATTTCAAATACAATGAGTTTAACAGCACATTTTCTACAATCTCATTTTCTCTCCTCTATCCCTAATCCATATTCCTCAAGATTCAAAGAAGAAAGTCATTTTTACTGAAAATATTGTTAGAAGTGCAGTTTCCCCCAGAGATTCAGATCTAATCCTCATGGAGTAGCATGAAGGAATCTTCACTTCTAATAGGCACCCTATGCTTTGCTAAAAGCACCCTAGCAAGAGTATTAGAATCTCCATTTCTAACAAGCAGGTGTTCTGTGGCCCACACTTTGGGAAACAGTGTCAGAGGCAGAAAACTTGTCTCCTGAGCATTTTCCCTGTGGAGCAGGAGAGGAAACCATCTCCCAGAAGATGGTTCCACTGGTCGCTTTTAGTCAATGACCAACTAGTTATACCATCTCCTAGGAAATTCAGACCCCTATGTCTCACCCCAAATTCAAATCTACAGAGATTTATTGAAGACATTTCCTTGGGATCTCAGGGTCTGAATGAGAAACTGTATAATATGGATCACAGGGAAATATATTTATTATGGGGAGCTGTTTTTTTTTTTTTTTAAATAGTAGAGAGAATTTATTTCATGCAATGAATATATTATTTGATTGATATTATCAGGTTATAGGAAATCTGTGAGAAAGAAAAAGCCAATAACACCAGCAAATTATCACATTAGAGTTATTCATCCAGCCATTTGTATACCATACGAACAAGAGCTCTTTGAAATCTTTGATTATTCTGTCAAGTAAAGAAATTATAAGTAGAGAGCATTTTTAATACTTTCAAATTAACAACACCACTATGACCTAGCCTAGGAGTGTGTTGTGTGTGTGTGTGTACACATGGCTTGTGGAGGTATATCAGCAAACAAGCCATGAACTAATAATAAATCAACAAATTAGCAACAATTTAATTAAGCACAATTTATATCAAAGTTTCTGAATAGGGATATGATTCCATAATTATATGTAAAAATTTGAGGCAAAGAAGAGATGTTTTTCTTTTCTTACATTCAGCTCCACATTCTGCCACTGGCCAATAGCTGGTTTTTGAGCTGCCAACCTGGGTCAAGACTTGGGCCAACCTTTTTCTGAGGGAATGGTCTGTGTGAGCTGGCAGATTGTCAAGCTGTGTGTGGTCCTCATACCAGCAAATGAGTAAATCAGAGTTATAAGTTGCAAATGTGCCTCAAATTAACTTCTGCATAGTAAGGAATGAGCTTGGCATGTTTTAAAGTCTGGCTCAGTGACAGGCTTCTCTTGAGGCAGCTGAATCAAGGAGATGATGGAAAATGAAGGCATGGGGACCTCGGAGCTTCCACAGGGTATGAACTCAGTGTACTATGCTTGAAATGTCACATTCCAAGAGGTCCTGGCATAACCAGGCTCAGTGGCATATCTCACCGTGGGCTCTGTTCACATGATGCAAGCCCTTGCTTATCTGACCAAGCCTAAAATAAGACGCTCCAATGCTTTATTTATGAGCTCCCGGTCACCCAGGCCCGTGATGTAAGTAACCTTGGGGTACGTAGCACTTGGTCACTTCAATTCCCATTAACTACCTGCTTCTAAACGGGGAAAAGCATTTACCCAGCACATTGCGTTATTCATGAAGACACAAAAGCAGCCTGTTGTGCTGTCACTGGGCCGATTTCCATGTAATGTGATCCAGCTGTTTGTTGAAGGCTGCAGGTTGTTGGTTTCTAATGTTGGTTTTCTCCTTCTCTTTCTCTCTCTCTTTTTCTTTCCTTTCTCTTCCCTTCCTTTCTCCTCCTCTTCTTCTCCATTCTTAAGAAGAGCCCTGGCCAATTCCAGACATTGTTAAGCATGTAACTGTATATCAGGAAGTTATGAGCTGTTCCCTTTTTCAACGTGGAAGGTCACAAGTTGGCAGCAGAGAATCTGTTTGACGTAATGATGGGTGCACTATGAATATTTTGGACCTGATTGTTCTTCGTTCTGGGGGCTGTCCTGTGAATTGTGGGATGTTTAAGGATCCCTGGATTCTATTCACTAGATGCCAGTGGCACGTACTTTTTTGTGACAATGAAAAATGTCTCCAGACATTCCCAAGTGTCCTCTTGGGAGCAAGGTTGCCCCTGGTTGATTTAGTGTGACAGATTATTGGGTCTTTGCTAATGAAAAATCTCACTGACTCTCTTTGAGACTGTACAGATGTGGTTATCGGATCTGGATTTGGAGGCAGAAAACCTGGATTCGAATCCTGGCTCCAGTGCTTACTGGCTGTGTGACTTTGGGCAAGATAAATAGGGATAATGATACATAACTTAGTAGCAGGTAATTGAAAACCAGCGAACTAATATGTGTAAAGAATATGGCATGTGATACATGCTCAAAAATTGATGACCTGATTATATGACCTGATTGATATATGAAATACTGTGATTGTCAGCTTAGACTTGCAGAGAAATAAAAGGTAGTGCTGTGGGCCCTGCTCATCATGCTCATTTCTGGATTTGTGCTTCTCTTTCTTTCCACTTCCATTCCCCAGCCATTCTTATATTCCAGAAACAAATTAATTATGGCCTAAGACATGAGACTGGGAGGAGGGAAAGAGCAATGAGGGGCATGGAAGAGATCCTGGTGGGATCATTTTATCAGTAAGTGTCATGAAGAAGTGTGGGATGTTCACTTAGTTTCTTGAATGTGAAAATATAGAAAGATTGTAAAAACAAAGAAACCTTCAACATGCCATTAATCTGTATCCCACTCTTCAGTCAACAAATGCCCAATTCCACCTTGTGTCTTTTGCTTTAGGACAAAGTGAAATTGGTTTCCTTATTCAGGAATGGGGATGACAAATGTTAAATCTGTTTTCTTAGGAAACAGCTGAGAAAACAGTCAAAATGATTCCATGTGACTAGCACAATTTTCTGCCTGGCTCTTCAAAGTCTGACTCTCTTTTGAGCTGTATCTAAATCTAGAAATAAGGGCCAATCTAAGGAAGAAGAAGTAGACATCAGACAGCTAGTTAAGAATGTAACCCTTGGCATCTCTTTTCCAGCCATCACACCTATATTTTACAGAGCCTCTCAAGTCTGCTACCTGCCTGCAGTTAAGAACACCTTGACAAAAAGTCTTCTATTGGTCCTGAAACTTCCCTTTCTGGGGGTTTTGCAATTCCACTCATTTCTGCAGCTGTCTCTTCTTTACATTCACTCTCTAGTCTTTTCTAGTTGCACCATAGAACACAAAGGTAGGAAGGGTATGAGAGGTCATCGAGTTCACTGGTTGAATTGCTTTCAGGCCTTTCCTGACATGTTTCATCTGTCCTCTCCTTGAATGATTCCAGAGATGGGGACCTCACTGCTATGTGAGGCAGGCTGTTAACTGCTGAACCACAGACTAATTGTTAGAGACACAAAAATCTGCCTCACTGTTTCTGCACTCAATATTCCTTCCACAAGTGCACTGAGGACCCACTGTGTGCCAGGATTCACATATGAATAATATATAGCTTCTTCCCTTAAGGAATGACTTGTGGTCATAGTGATGTGTTGAATGGGTGTAAATCATTCGTGTATTCATTCAATAAGCATTTATGAGTACTTACGATGAACCTGGTACCTTGCTAGGGGCTTGGAATACAATGGATCAAGAGCACCATCCTTGTTGTCATGGAGGTTGCAGTCTAATGGGTGAGAAAGACATTAATCAGAAGTTCATCATAGTAAATATATACTAAGATTGCAATGAGGGAAAGGGGTGTTGTTCTGAGTATCTATGTCCATGGAATTTGACTCAAACTGGGTGGAAAAGGGGCACCAGGAAAGGTTTCCTACCAAGCAGACATTTTCTCAGAGCTGTGCGGGATGAATAGTCATTAGTGAGGTTCTGAGAATGAAGGGGTGGGAAGGGGCTAGCACCCCCAGCAGGGGGATGGCAAGTGCTGTGACAGGAGCAAGCATGGGGCCTCTGGGAGGGATGGGGCCAGCAGGACTGGAGTCCAGAGAGCAGAGGTGGGTGGTGTCCACAGGGCTGCAGGGGCTACAGATTTTGGTCTTTATCCTAACGTCAAAGCTGTTGAAGGGATATTAAGAGCTTTTTAGGGGGTAAAATGGATAGACTTGGTCAATGTTGGCCAATGTTAACTTCAGTCAGTATAAAATGTGGCTTGAAAGAAAACCTTACAGTGGAGGAAAATGACAGGGATAAAATATTTGACCACGTACATAAGCAACAATAAATTTTTCCCATTTTGTCTGCAGTTTTGGATTGCTGTGCACCTGTTCATTCACCTTGTCAAAAGTGGAGTGTTATTTATAAAACAGCGTTCCCCCAAACATCTGGATATTTATAGTTGTGCAGATAAAACATCTGGATTTAGGACTGAAGTTTTGCCTCTTATCCCAGATGTTTGGTGTCCTGTTTACAAAGCCCATGGGTTTCTGTGAAGAGCCATCTCATAAAACTAGGTGCTAAACAAGGCTTGAGCCTGCGGATGGATTTTAAGGGGTATAAGAATGTATAAACCCCACACCAAGGTACTATAAAATAACCAAGATAATTATGGGCCCAAAGAGATTGAAAATTTTTCTTGTTGACCAAAAGGGATGTAAAATAGTGTATTTGGGCTTTTTAGGAATATATATATATTTATCAGATGAATATTTGCTTTGAACAACTGGGGGTGGGAAAGTTAGGGGAGATTAAGATGTTATGCCTGTGGAAGGGTTTCCCAGCTGAATTGAAGTCTATCGTTTAACTTGGCTCGCAGAGAAAGAAAGGAAGAAAGAGAACGAGAGAGAGAGATTGAAAGAAAGAAAGAGTTCATTTTTTCCCAAATAGCACTTTTTGTTACAGAAGTATTTTCTAGGCTTTTTTGATTAACCCCTTGTGATCTTTTGTAAAAGAATGATTCACAAAAGGTTTGGGCAATTATTTAAATATAGGAATAACATGCAAACTTTAGAAAAGTACAGCTACATTATAAAATCTGGGTCAGGAAAAACATTGCAGAAAGAACACGCAATCTTTGTTAATGAATTGAGAGTAAACCGTCTTGGCCATTCGTGGAACTGGGAGTAGGTTAGTTTTGTTTTGTACACCCCTCTACCACCTCTCAGCAGCATGGAGAGTTTCTCTTGTATCCTCAATTATTTTTATCTTTGGTTGTGAGGGGGACGTGACTGTCACAGGTTATGCCCCCGATGACCCCAGAGCTTGAAAAGCCTGCTCTGATGGACTGGGGAGATGCCCCCTTCCTCTCTCGCCCCACCTCCTGTGGGTCTCTCCCAAGAACTGGGCTCTGCTGAAAAACCACTTACCCCTTCCAGGGAGAGAACCCCTTAGGGCCAAGGGTAGATCTGACTAGCTACATTCCTCTGCTAGAACTGCCTCCGTTTGAACTACCATCAAGGCAAAATTGCTTTGTTTCCTAATTTTGATGATATTAACAAATACATGTAATGGGAAATAAAATTAATCAGTTTGTGCTTGTGAAATTGCCTCCTGTTTACCTCAGCCTTGTAGCGATTTTTCCCCCTCCTACAGGGGTTATTTTAATTAACAGCGTGAATTTTTGGTAGTTTAATTTATTTTATGATTGTGTAAAAATACTCCTTTGTAAGGGTTTATATATAACTAGCCAGCTAATTAGCAGTAATATTTTAACAACAGCTGTAGAAGCAGGGAGTCCCATGAAACATGGCTTCTCCCTTCAGACTGCCAAGATATTTATTGGTGCCTTTTCTTATCAGCTCTGGCTGAAGGCAACAAAGGAGAGTAGTGTGAGCATCAGATAATTAAAAGAGAAGTAAGCATTCAAGCCCTCCTCTCACCTGCCACACAGACCTTCCTAAGGACTTCTGTGTCTCCACGCCTCTGATTTAAGACTCCATCTCCTTGGCTTCTAGTTCTCCTAAAGTCTATTACATATCCCTTGTGGGCCTGGGTATAAGACATACCTTTCTGGAAAATTATGGGTAGTCTTTTAAGGGCATTATCTTGAAGGAATAGTAGTCATCGGCATTTGTACTACACTTTCCATTTATGCAAAGCATTTTAAGGTAGAGTAGGGCTGGCTGGTTAGCTCAGTTGCTTAGAACGCGGTTTTAAAACACCAGGGTCAAGGGTCTGGAGCCCTGTATAGGCCAGCTGCCAAAAAGAGTGAAGTTCACCTTACATTCATTTAACTTACTCGAATTCAAGCATAAAAACTGCGGAGAGAGTGCAGATGCAGGGGAGGTGAGGGGGTGGGAGAGATGGAAGGAGAGAGAGAGAGAGAGAGAGAAATGACAGATGGGAGAACCCCTCCCTCCCTAGGTAAGGCAAACCCGCCATCTGCTCTCTTCCAATCCCCCATCTTCTCTCCTGACCATGCACCTGTCTTGTGGCTTGTGGCTTTGGGTTTGGGTTCGAGAGGTCTACTTTATGTTTCACATTTTTTATTCCCAAAGGCAAACCAGCTACTCACCCTGGAGCTCAGCGTGAATTCCGCCTACGCTATTCTCCCCTTATGTGTGTAAATTTTAGATTCTAACTCCTGCATCAGTTTGTGATCCTCATAACCCTCCAAGTGTGGGTGTCAGCCCTGTTTTATATCCTTAACCTTATTTTATAGATAGGGATGCTAAAGGTTCCTATCTATACAATGAGGATGCTGAAGGTATAAAATAGGGCTAAGTCAAACGACTTGCACAGGATCACACAGAAAGTTAATAGCAGAGAGGTGACTGGAACTACGTCTAGCCTTTCAACGTCTTGGTTAGTTTTCCTAGAGCATACTTGGGAAGACTCTCCCTATTTTCCAAGAAAAAAAAGACCATTTGTTTTTTTCCTGTGCATCCGCAGTGCCTCACCTTGGTTACAACACAGTCCCAGTTCTCGTCATGGTTCATGTGCGTGTTGGTTTCCCGCAGGGACTGTGCGCTCCTTGAGGGAGCAGACTCCCTGTCTTTGTGCCTAGCTTGGTGCCTGGTCCATAGCAGATGCTCAGTAGAGAATTAATGGGTGGATGGAAAAAAATCATAGTAAGTTGAATTCGAATTTCTGTTGCAAACTCCCTTATAGTAAGGAGAATAAATTTCTTATTAATTGCTTGATATATAATTTATTATACTAATATTTGTGTCTAGAAATACTACACACACTGTGGTAACATAGTGCCTGAAACATAGTAAAGGCCCAAATACTAAGTGACATTTCCTCAGCTTTAGTAAACTAGAGGGAAGGGGTCTATACAAAATACCATGTCAAAATTTCCAAAGAGTGTCTAAATCAATAAAATGTGGACAATCAGTAATCACATGCACACATGTGCGTATGCATGTGTGTGCATGCACACGCATGTACATACACGCAGACACATATACATTAAAACTTTGGTTTGATAGGATTCCCTTAAGAGATTTCCTGGAAAAGCATAATGCCTAGTGGGGGAATAGGTGAAATAGTCCTAAAAAATGGAAGCCTTCTTATATATTTGATAATTCCAATGATCAATACAACAACTTCTATTTGTAAAGCACTTTATGTTTCATATACGTGAACGCTAGAATGCAGTTTAGATCAGGGGCCTTTGCTTTGCTTACTCTGCATACCCAAGACTTTAACATGATTTGTCAGTGCCTGACACAGAGTAGGTGTCAAGAATATACTTGATAAATGGCTGAATGATCTTTTTTGGCTTTCACCATAACCCTGTGAGGTGGGAACTGTTATTATCTATCTCTATTTGGCAAATGAGATACTCTCCCAGGGGTTAATGAACTTGATGAAAGTTTCCTAGCTAATCAGTGACAGAGCTAGAGTCAAACTCATCGAAGTCTATGCTTTATTTTATTTATTGTAAAATAGCATAGCTAACAAGGTATTTACATGTGTGGATAGATAATAACTAAGTGTAATGTCAGTTCACATAACATGGAGAGGATGGTAGTGTGTAGTGGTTAGAGGTGATGCTCTGTAATTACACAGACTCGGGCTCAGATCTTGACCTTGCCACTTACTGTGTGACTTTTGGCAAGTTACCTAACCTCTCTGGGTATCGGTTTCCTTATCTGTTAAGTGGAAGCAGTACTAACACCTACCTCATGACATTGTCCTGGTGATTGTGGCAGATGATGCCATCGACTGAGTGCTGAGCACATTGTCAGGACTCAATGATGGTTACCTAAGAAGTGGGGTGGCCGGTCCTGGGTTCTGTTTCTAGCATAAGTGTGATCTTCCTGGGTCACACTTTCCTCATTTGGAAAATGACAGGCTGAATGTTGTAACCTGTAAGGCCCCTTTCAACTCCAAAGTTAGTGATCCTAGCATACTTTTGAGGTGTCTTGCATCTAATGTGACTCCCCTCAGTATTTCTAAAATATTTTCATTCTCTGATGAAAAGAGAAAATAATAACATGAAGTGGAAAGAGAGAGGAGAAAAGGGGAATTGTAAAAGCATTGGTAAGGGATGGATGAAAGACTGGGTATCATATGACAAGTAGCTAAATTGACCATTATGGGTATTGAGCTCCATTTGGTGTGTAATAGCAGGTGAGTACTTGGCCATATGAAACTCATATCTATATATCAACTTTCCCCAAACATCATCTCAATTAATGAGCACTGAATGAGGAATGGAGATTTGGCTGGGCAGAGATAACAGAAGAAAATATGAGAAATATAAGAATAATACTGTAATTAAAGGAAAACTGATGTGACTTATGGCCTCCATCACAATTGCTTTTTCTTTCTTTCTCTGTTAAGCAGCATAAAGCGAGAACTATTATGGAAAGTAGATGGAGAAAGCAATATTTCTTTAAAAATCTAAAAAAAAAAATCTAAACTTGGGATTCCTTTTGATGGGGAAACAATAAGGTGTTAGATAATTCTGAGGTTCTTGCTGCAAGAAAACAATACTTAGATTTTGTATTTTATTATGATAATAGGTTCCTGGCTAAATGCACAAATCTAATAAAACCATAATACCAAGCTACAATGGGCTTCATGAATTGGAAATGGAGCGAATTGAAATGTTTTTGGCACCTGCCATCCAGTTGCTCAATAATAAGATCTATAATTTCCTGATAAATGTGTGCACAACTCTTGTGTATTTAGCTCTACAGAAGGGCCAGAGACTGTTTTCAGTGCTCATGTTAATTTCTCATTGGCTTTGCTAGGCTCACTCCTTCATGTCTAACCCTTTTGCCATTTTAAAGCACTAAAAGTACTGAGTTAGATTTTTGTGACTTTTAAAGGGGTTTTTGAACATATAATTAGCTGTGCAGGACCAGAAAATGATGAGTCATCCTGGGCTTATTTAAGGGTGTTTCAAAAGCACTGGGTGTCACTTGTACACAGTTAAAGAACACTGTGTTTGCAAATGGAGCAGGAAATGTGAGTATGTGTTTATAAGGCTCAGGGCACAGTGGAAAAAAGCTGCTGCTTTGATCTGAGTATCTGCTGTAAAAGTTTTAGTGCAGTTTTCTCTAGTGCAGGGTACAGGTGTAACTGGAGGTTGATGTTGGTGTGGCGAGTTTCATTTTTCTGCTCAGGCTCTTGGTACCTGAAAAGACCTCTAGGCTAAAGCAGAGGCCCCATTGGGCCTTGCACACAGCATTTCTATGCGCAACTTGGGGTACTGCACATAGTTGTTGGAGGTCCCCCATGTTAAAAAAAGGGGGTGTCATCACTGGTGGAGAGATTTCAGGTTGGATCCCATTTTATGACTCTCATAGTGCTAAGTCCACAAAGGACTACATGAAGAAGCCACCAGGAATGTCTTCTGTCTTTAGATATATCTTGCTCACCCCTCCCAAAGACGCACATGGCACCAGATGGTGGCTGTTGGTGTTTTAACCAAGATTCTGGGAATTCTTATTATAAAGCTTCCAGGCACATGGCAAAAGTTTCAATACTGTTGGCTCGCCAACAGTATACCAATAGTAGGTATACCTCACCATTTCTCTTTTTCCTCTTTCATTGAGCTGATATGCCATCCCACAGCAAGGATTTTATTCCTTTAGGCTCACTCCTTTGGATATTGATGGTAACTTAATTTCCAGTGGCGGGAGTTTGAGATATTTAATACCTGAAGTCTCAGGATGCAGGGAAACACACCTTTTAAAAACTTGCAGTTGCCCCTCTGTATTTCCTCCCCACCAAACAAACAAACAGAAACCAAAAAAAACCCCCCAAAACAAAAACAAACAAACAAACAAAAAACCCCCCAAAAGAACCCAACACCCAAACTCTTTCCTTTCCTTTCCTTTTGGAAAAGGCAGTTCAATTGAGCTGAGTCACCTGCTCTGATCACTTCCTTATCAGCCACGGATGAGTCTACCTTGCCTTTGCCCCCAGTCTCATTTAATTAGATATAAGCCTACCTCAAAGTCAATTCATTCTGTTTCTTAACATTGACCGCCGTTTCTCTTTTGGCTAACTCCTTGCCTTTCCCTGTGATTGAAGCGGTGGAGGTTGATAATTCATTTTGTTCCGCCATTATTGATTTGGTGGCTCTGTTCCAAAATTTGAAAATTTCTCTCCAGGTTGTTCTTGCCCTTGGTTTTTACAAAAGACATTGCATAAAATGAAGGGTGTGGGTCAGAAATAGAAACACCAGTGCTACTTTAGGGTATGAGGGTCCACTTTCAATTGTGAAAGAGGCTTATTGTTAATTACAGAGATTTCCAAGGGCATCTCACACTTCTCATGCAGTGGCTGGAAAAAATCCTCCTTACAAATGCTTTCTAACCTGAGAATGGATTTGAAAGACCATTGTCTGCCCCAGCTCAGAAATTATTCCCTCATAAAGGACTTGTGTAAAGGTTTTCAAGATACCTTTATGTGAAAGATAAACTATATTAAGGGCCCAAGAGCTTCTGCTCACCACATTTTTACTGAAGGTCTCCTTTCTCGATTGTTAAAAATGTCAGCTCCTTAAAGTTACATCCTCCCTTGCTTTAAGGATTCCGAACCTGAAAGTGGAGGCTTCTCTGATATCCTTTCTTTTCATTCCGGGCAACTTGGTAGGTGTTAAGTGGCCAGTGGAGTTTTTCTGGATGCATCATTACTAAAATGAGATTATTGGTGGCCTCTTTTGCCTTAAAAAAATCTTCTCCAAATAAGTATTTCAGAAACCTGAGCAACAGAGAATTTGTGCTGTGAGGCTCTTACGGAGGCTCACATCTCTCCATTATTCCTCTAGAATGTGATGTCTTATTTTCATGTTGCAAACAGTTGTAATAAACAACTTTCCTAAAAAGGAAAAGAAAAAAACCCGTCTTACTTTGTTTTATTATTCTGAGTTAGCATGGCAAGTTGAGCCAGTGACCCCTAGGGTCTCTTTACTGGATTATAGGAAAGAGTAGTAGAAATGAACAGAACACATTACTTTCCTCAGGTTACTTTACTTCTGTACGAAGATGGGTCCATTGAATTAGCACAAAACCACAGTAGCATGTAGGCATCTTACATTTCTCCTCTGATTTTTTAAAAAACAAAGATAGAATCCGTGACATTGTCTTACATTTTTAGAAAATGGGTAGTAGATGCCTTCCAGAGACAGTTATTCTAAATGAAGCTAAATTCTTCTCTCTCTTCCTTCCCATCTAATTTGATATCATCGGTCTCTATAAATAAAACAAGCCTGTAATGCCAGTTTATCATTGGCCTAGAGATCAACTCAGCGTTGACCTCATGCCTGTAATGAACTCAGTTTCCTGATACCAAAACCATAACCAAAGAAGTATTTTTCCTGAAGCTAAATAGAAAATCCAAAGATGCAAACCCCATCTAAGTACTTTAAAAATATTTCCCTTCCGTCATTCACGACTGTTGTAAACAGGTAGTGTAAAGATGTTTATAAGCCGCGCTGACTGTCAGCTACCAAAGTGTCCAGCCAAAATTGGGAAGAACTCTTACTGCGTTAAGTATTCTGGCTCAATGCAGCAAAATCCAAATCTGCCCATTGTGCTTTCATTTCAATAGGCCCTCTAGATTCTTAATTACAGCACGGGCTAATTATGCAGTCAAAGTTCTAAACCGCACTGGTTCTGCACAGCACGTCTCTCTCCTCCCTGGCATTATTGTATTGGTTTTCCCAACCCTGTCAGACTGAGATTTAAATCCTTAACCTGACATTCATTGTGTTCTGTGTATCAGCTTTTCCTGTCTTTCTGAATTACGTGCCCAATAAAGTTCTCATTTCTGTCATAGGTCAGGACCCGGTCTTTTATAAATTCTTAGGCTGGGACCATTTAAATTCTGTTTTTGATTTTATCCTGCTTCTTCAAATTATTTGCCATGTAAGCGCTTTAACTTTTGGGTCTTTATCCCTAGCTTCTTAGGCTATTAATTTTTTTTTTTTTAACCTGTGTGACCATTGAAGCGAATTTATAGAAAATCTCATTGATGATGAGGTAGCTTCATTCTGGAGAGAGAAGAGAAATGCTCGGAAGGTCTTCAAATGGAAGTATTTGCCAAACTGCACATGCGCATGCGTGTGTGTGTCCATCCTTCTAAGTGCAGGTCAACCAGGGAATCTCCAGTTATTAGAGCCTCTTAAGTCTGGCATCTGTAGTATGTTCTCCATCCATGCATTTTTTTTCCCAGCCACTTTGGTGTTTGGTTGCTGTTTCAATGGGACAATGTCTTAGTTTCCTCTAAATCCAGTTGGAAAAGAGACAGGGAGAAAGAGAGAGAGGGGGGAAGAAGAGAGAGAGAGAGAGAGAGAGAGAGAGAGAGAGAGAGAGAGAGAGAGAGGGGTAGAGAACTCTTTAGTACAATGTGTGTTTTGAAAGGCTTCTGCTACGTAAACAGGCCGACATATCACACTATATTCTGCTACGTAAACAGGCCGACATATCACACTATATTTGTTTGGTTATTGGGTGATTTGTTAAAATATTTTTGTTTCTTTGTTTCTAAGTTGGAGAGGAAATTCTCAAATCTCATTTTATTTGCATATGCCTCTGCGTGAGACTTTTTGGTTTATTCTTACAAATTCCGAAGACACATTGTTTCTGGCTTTTCCTTAAGAAGAAAGGGGCCCAAGGCAATAAGAAAGAGCAAAGGATGCTGGGCCTCTGTGGTCCCTGGGTCCTGATGCAACCTGGGGCACCTTTTTTGGGGACTCCAGCCAAGACTGGACATTCTGCATCACTTCTGCAGCCCTGGATTTCCCCATTTCTCCTCCGTCCATGTCCCCATCACACTTACCTGTCTTCAAACCCTTTCCTTGAGGATTTGCTTTGTGCCAGCTAAATCAATGAACATATGCATGCAAATGTGTTAGCAGCCACTAATTAGCCAATGTGTTATCCCTTGTAGATAAAATTTTTGCATTTTAACAGAATCATTCTAGAGACAGTGCCCTGAGTCACAAAGATGGTGCTCATGGTAAGAATTTCGTTTGATCCTGTGAGTATCTCCTAATCAGGCCAGGCTGAGAGCCAGCTTTTCTGCACTAGGGTAAGAACTAAACTGACTCTGTTAAGACAGTAGCAGCATGTCTTTGTGAATTTTTTTGAAAAAAGTATATTTATGTATTCTGTATATATATATATTTCTGGGTGGGTGACTTATTGATCCTAGCAGCTGTTGAATTTTTATATGCCATTTATGATTGTTCCCGTGATATAGTGAAATATTCAAGGCAAATTTGATCAGTGCTTCTTAAAAAGGTCAAGTACTTCTATATAGCATTAGTCTGAAGACATTCAAGATGTTTCCTGCCACTCCAAAGGGAGTTGGGCAGGTATGTGTAACTAATAGAGTCACAAATTGGAGGCTGGCAAAGTGGTGACAGAGGGATTTAAGCAAACCTGGTTCTGCACCAGTAGTTCAACTGATCTAAGGTCTCTTGGAGAAGGGAACAGTGTAATTCGATGGGGTCACTTCACGTCACAGAACAGGTGTGATTCCTTTCCAGGATTTTTTCCCAGGAGTATGATAATGATAGCAGCTGGTCAGCTACAGCCTAATTCAGTCATGTCACATGCCAAACTACCTGGTAATTTCATTGTCACACTGAAAGACAGAATGAGACATATTTCGAAAAAGTGATTCATGCTGACCTGAAAGGTTATGTGGGTGAAGATGACCACAGAAAAAAAGACAGTGTATACCGTTTTGTGTGAATTTGAAAAGTTTTTCTCTTAAATTGAAGGGAAAACAGGAAAAAAAAAAAAAAAAAAAGACCAAATGCAGGGTTATTTTCTTGGCTAGAATAGTTGTTACCTTTCCCCCCCGGAAAATAAATAGGTTATTTTCTAGGCTTTAGTGTTTCTGTTCTTCAACTTTATTTTATATCTTGTCAGTTTCACTCTGGCAGTATTATATTTGACAAGAAAAGGACTGGATTTTGGGTTGGCCAAAAAAAACACATGTCCTAAATACCCAAATACTGTTGAGTGGCTCTCTCATTCTTCAGATTCCCTTATGAAAATACAGCTTCATCACCAGTGGATGTTTCTGATAGATATTCGACCTCCTCTGTAAGCTGCACCTGGACAGCTAATAATGTGGGGAGGATTACAATCCCCCCTGCAGAGTCAAGTCTGGGTAAAGTCCCAAAACGTGACCTCCGTCTCCTAAGATTTCTGGGTTTGAGCCCTTTGGATCTTTGGATGGGCCACTCTGGGCCTTCTGGCAAATCTTCTGTACTGGGAACCCTTGGGAGAGAGATTGGGGCAGACTGCAGAGTGCCTTACATCTGCTTGAAATACTGAATAACCGAGGGCTCTGAATGTTCTGGGATTTATAAGTCAAGATCCCAAGAGATATGATGTACAGGGAAGTAAAATATGTACCCTGGTGTCACCAAATGAGTGAATAACTGAGCTGGAGCCAGGTTTTTATCTTAGAGACTTGCTTCTGAACACCCTACTCTTCCGCCTGATTTAACAGTATCATCCATGGCTGTAGGGAGGATTTGGTTGTGGAGTGTAAGAACCTGAGACTGAGGAGACTGGCAGGGACTGAATCATAAAGGGACTTGGGTTTTTGGCTACGGACTTCGAATTTTCTCTTGGAAGTGCTGTGGAACCCATTTTTTTATCACTTGGTTTAGATCATTCTCTATTTTTCTCTGTTCCTCTTTGAGAACTGATGCGAGATTTAAGATGACAAAGTTGTAAGTGACATCATCCCTCGTCAAACAATAAAAGCTTTTCTTTATCTTTTAAAAAAAATAAATTCTATGATCTATCTAGTTCCTTACCTCTCCCCAGAGAAGTGCAGACCCTTCATCAACAGCACCCCCTCATTTCTCTATATCTTACTTTGAAATTAATACTCAGCCAACTTATTTGACACGTACTGACACATACTGTTTGAAGTTATCTCTGTCAAACCTCACCATGTTTGTCTCAGGATAAAAAGGTGCTAGTACCCCTGTCCGCTTTCTTCCACTTTTTAGATCTTTCCTAACTTCTGCCTCCAGCTCCCTTTCTCTTCTCACTCCACCCAGAGACATTTTACTTTGGAATCCAGTATCCTGTTCCCAGATTTCCTTCCTTCTTTGGATGTAGTCATGGTTCAAGTTAGAGACCAAATCCTAGGACAAAAGAAGGTCCTGTGTCAGGTGGTTCCAAGGGAACCAGACAAAGATTAGGAAGAGCAGGCTGTGCCCACTGATGACCAGCTGATGACCTCAGGCAAATTCACTTGTATCTCTTATTCTCACTTTCCTCATCTTTAATATGAAGCAGTCCATATAAGACGGAAACTGACTCCTGCACATCATGGTCTCAGGTCCTTGTACTACCCACGTCCTTCCCATAAGGAAAATCTAGAAATCCAAGGGAAGCATTGCTGTAGTGGGGTGGGGGGTGGGGGGCTTTTACTGTTATGTGTCCACTTAACAGGCAGGTTAGGAATTTGAAGATGATTCTTCTCACCCCGAAATGTGTGTTAGTCTAAATACCAGGGCTTGTTTATACACATGTACTCATGCAAGAATGACTAAAGATGATAAAATTGGATCGTGTTGCTAAGAGCCATGCTGCAATCAATAGGATTGCAATGGTAATAAAACCAATATATCTGGTTAAAGAGATGTAAATTTCACTTCATTTGAAAGTGGGTTAGAACCACAGTGGAACAAGGTAGGACGAGGAGCTGGGCTGCCATAGAGTGGTCATGAGCTTTGAAGCGGGCACCGGGACTTTGGGGTGCTGGTCTGTATTTCCAAAAATACCCTTAGTTACCAGGTTGTCCCCCGCAGAGGAAAAGGAACTCTGGAGATCAGGAAGTATCCAATGAAGGGACAGAACGCTTTCCCTGACATTAACAACAACAAATCCTTTAAAAAATGATTTCTTTTGAGGAGATATACCAGTGGGTCCTACCCACACTGAACATTAGAATCACCTGGAGAACTTTTAATAAGACCAGGTACCCAAGCTTCACCTATAACCAATTAAATCTGGATTTCTAGGAGTGGGGCCCAGGCCTCAGTACTTTTTAGTTTTTCAGATTACGCTAATGTTCAGCCAAGATTAAGAACCCTGCTTCCCAAAGTGTGGGAATCACTTATAAAAGATATAGTTACTGACTCAGAATCCCATGGGTTGGAGCCTGGGTATCTACATTTTAAACTATTTCCCCCGGTGAGCCTGATAGCAACTGGAGGAGGAAGATAAATCCACTGGCAAACAAAAAGCTAAACTTTGGCTGATAAATATCAACTTTTGATGACACGGACAATTTACAGTCTTAATTGGTTTGTGGTAATTCTTATTAATTTTAATGGGTGTAGCTAGATAGCATTAGATCAAAGACCAGGGCCGATCCTCATTGATGGGGCTTCTGAGGGGTCTTACCTTTATTCCCTACTTGGATTTTGAACTAATTGAGAAATGAAAGTAAAAATGGGATATTATTGGCTCCATTGGAGCTGATACTAGGTTTGGCCAGGAGATGCAAATGGCTCATTACTATAAGCCAGGATTAGGCAGATTTATCCATCCAGTCATTGCAGGATGTGGTCCCCATCCCACTGATGCTTGCTAGAATAACCAGGGATGCCAGCTTCCTGTAGGCAGCTCATGCCCAACATGAGAATGATGGAGCTGAGCTGAGCTAAGCATGCTCTGTCGTTCTTCTAAAATTCAAGTCAATGAATCACTTCACTCACACATTGTAATGCGGTGGGGAAAGGCTGCTGTTTCCCAGGGAAATCCTTCCCCATGGAAACCAGAAGTAGGCAAAAGGTGTTTCTTTCGATCACTAGGCAACTCTGTGTGTTATTTTTTTGCCTCCATTTCCCATTTTGTACCCCTGCAATTCAGGTGTCAACTGCCCTTCTCCCTGGAATCTGCCTTCAGATTTTTTATTAATGTCAAATTTTCTCTGCCAGGCCCAGGCTGGGATTTGGAGGTCTGGAGCTTGAGCTGAGGTTGGGGGTGAGGGGATGTCTGAGTGGATACTCCTGTTCATTAAATCCCCCCCTATTTAAAATACCTAGAGTGATTTCTGTTTTTGTGAATGGATCATGATTGATAAAGTTGGCATTTTACATTTATTATCTTATTTGATATTCCCAACAACCCAGAATTCTTTGTGTTTTTCTGTGAGGGTAGTTCAAACAGTTCATGGGAAGATTCACATCATCTTTCAATTCTATTTTTTCATGAACTGTTTGAAGTACCCTCATATATCCATTTTACAGATGAGTCCACCGAGACATAGAAAATTTAAGCCGTTTGCCCAAGGTTTTATTTCTAGAAGAGTTGGAACCAAGAGTTTAAACCCAGCTTTGGCTGAATGCAAAGTACGTGGCTTTCCCCGGTGTCTCATGTCCCACTACTCTGCACAGAGTGAAGAGCCAAGATAGGGGTTTTCTCTTTTTGCTAAAGCTCTCACAAGAAGTTCCACTTGAAGGAGGTGCAGGAGGGTGACCGGGCACATCTGTTCGCCTGCACACATCTTTCAGCTCCTGCCCTTGAGCATTTCACTATCTATAAACATCACAAAAGCATAGACCTTAGAGTTGGAAGGGCCTGAGCCAGACCGTCAGGGCCGGCTCCTGCCTTCTGGCAGGCAACTGCTAATTATCTTCATTTTTTCATATGAGATGGCAGAGTGCTGACAGGGTGTGTGACTCGCCCAAGATGACACAGCGAATAAGTGGTAGCAGCCTCCAGGACTTCTGGGGTGACTTCAGCTCCAACTTTGCTGTGGAGACACAGTGCCAAAGAGATAAACCCAAAAGCAAAAGGCTGTGAGATCGCTTTTCCAGGTTCATTCCAGAGCTCATTCTTGGCTTTAAATCAGTCTTCCCACCTAGCTCTGCAGGCAAGAGCAGGGAAAGCGGCAGCCTGGGGAATAGCCCGCTCCCCTCCGCCCTGCCTCATCCACCCTCCCTCTGTTCATGTCTCCCTAATCCTCCTCATTAATGGTGAACAACCTTCCCCAACCTGCCGAAGTCAGGAAAGCAGGGGAAAGACCTCTGAACAATTCTCAGTCAATCGCAAATAGCTATTAAAGAGGACGCAGGCTGGGTCTGTAGCATGGGATTTAGAAGTCTGGGTGCCTCTGCCCTACCATCAGATTGCCAATTTCCTATGATCCTACAGCCTGGCTGGAAGGAGCACATTTAAGACAAAGGTGCAGGAAATCATCATGTCACTGGATTTACAGCATTCAAGGCAGCAGAGTCAGACACATGCACTTCATTTAGCAGGAATGGCAATAGTGGGGATGGTAGATGGGAGGGTGAGAAACCCTGCCCATGTGGGCACATGGCACCAGCTCCCACTTCCCCTCACTGTCTTTTCCCTGCTTTCTAGGCTGTTTCCTCTTCTTTACCTCTCTCTGTTTTATTTTATTAGTAGTATTATTATTTTATCTTTCTCACTATCTCCTTTCTGTTGGTCCCATTCTCGATTTTAATTTCTTGTTTTTCTGTTCTTTCATTGTTTATTTAGGTATTCGTTTGACCTAAGCTCCAGTCTATGGCAACTCTGCTTGAATATCTAATTATGTCCCCAAAGGAGACTCTCAATCTTCTCCTTCAAACCTACCTGCTACAGCCTTTCCCATCTCAGCACCCAGAAGCCCTATTTTCCATGTGTTCAGATCAAAAACCATGAGGTCAACCTTGACTCCTTCCTTTCTAGCATCATCTACTCCATTTGTAAATTTTGTGGGATCCATCTCCAAAACAGCCCCAGGATCCAATAACTGTTTAGTATGTTTCAGTGATCACCCTGACCTATGTTTCTTAGCTTGGTTATTAATATAGGGTCTAAACTAGTCTCCCCAATTCTTTCCTTTTCCTTATGGACTATTCTAAACACAGCAGTCGATCTGATTTGTTAAAATTAGTCAGATCATGTCAGTCTTCTGTTCAAGACCCTTCAATGGCTCCCTGTGTCACTCAGAATAATAGCTTTGGTTTCAAAATGATCTCTGAAGCCCCAACCTCTTTGCTGTCTGAGTTCATCACTCTGCTCCTTGCTGATCTTTGAACATGCCCGACACACTCCTGCCTCAGGGCCTTTGCACGTGCTGTTTACTCTCCCTTGCTCAGATACCCACATGGCTTGTTCTTACAGTTCTTTCAAGTTTTTTCTCAAATATCTCTTTTTCAGTGAGGTCTTTCCTGAGCACCCTATTTAAAGTTTCGAGCCTCTCTTTACCCCCAAGCACTTCCATCCACCTGGACTCTTGCATTTCTTACACAGCACACATCATGATCAAATGTTTTGTATGCTTTACTTACTTATTATAGTCAGTCATCTCTACTTTCCACCCTGCCCCCAACCCCACCAGAGTGTAAGCTCCTTGAGGGTACGGATTTTTTTCTTTATTTTTCAATGCTTTGTCTTCCCTGTCTAGACAATTGCCTGCCATATAACAGATTCTCAGTAAATATTTGTCGAATGAATGAATGAGTGATTGAATGAATTATTGAGCACCCACTATTGCGCTAGGCATGATGTTAGCATTTAGGCACACCTAGGTCATTCTCCCACTTATTTATTCCTTTAATAAACTCTTTTTGAAAACCTATATGATGTGTCCTTTGAGGAAGTTCTAGCACATCTTCTCTTTATTTTCTCATTGACTTCTCTTTTCAGAGCTCTCATTTTTCCTACCTTCAGAGCAACCTCCTGAGCCCTTTCTAATTTTCAAATACCTGTCCTGTTCATGCCACTTTATCTTCGTTCTCCTCCTCTTTCTATGGATTCCGATTCTCTCTGGTCAGATGTGACAGGAAGTATACAGTCTGAAAGGTCCCATACTCTATTTTAGGGATTTGGTCTGGTTTTAGGATTCCTCCCAATCCGCTGCAGCTTTCAGGGTGTGAGGACAGAGGAAGATGACCCAGTAATCGCACTGCCATGCTCTTCCCAATCAATGCCCCTCCTCAACCCTTACTACAATGTAAGGAGATGATAAGGATTGAAAAACTCTTGAGTTTCTGGTTCTGTGGTGAATAGGGGCATTTAGCTGGCTTCTCATTCCCATCCTATATATAAATCTCTGCCCAGGGTTTCATTAGAATTGAGTCTCAGAGAAGGCGTATTTCGTTCTTTTAAAAAAAAGAAAGAAAGAAATGTTAACACGTGCATAATATCATAGTAACATTAATGGCCTCTAAGTGAAAGGAACGGAAACATTACTTGTAAATCAAACTGCATTTGTCTCTATTTCCTTTTTACTATAGCCTCTAATCATACAAAATTTATGGGGTTGTATTCTATATTTTCATGTTTCTATAGAATCCCCATAGTTACTATTTTTAATGATGGCAAACTACTGCATTTTCTTGATCGTGAGACGCCACTGATTGCTTTCATAACAACTTTTCAAAGAAGAGAAATATCACTATGTTAAATGAGTACATTGAATGCGAGATGTAGTCTAAATTCAGAAATGTCAAAAATTTACCCCCCCCATAAGTATCTTAAAATTAAGGAAATAAAGTATTTCATGGTATATAATATAATTTACTTTTACTGCAAAAAACCCTGCTGTGGAAGTCTTTGTGCCTATAGCTTTCACCATTTGAATGTATTTCTTGAATGAATAGGATACAAAAGAATACAAACATATTTATGATTTTTTGAAGCATGTTGTCATGATGTTTTTCAAAAGGGTTAAAAAATTTTGCACTGTTACCCAAAATATATGCTTGAATATCTGTGCTTACTTGCAACTCTGCCAGCATTAGGTATTATAATTTTTTTGTTTAATTTTGATTTTTGCTAATTTTTATATATGTGGATGGTCTATATTTGCATTATTTTCATTATTTGGGATATGATATGATACATTAGTAGCAAATTTAGTGATGTATCTAAACTGCTAGTAAAAGGTGTTATTATTGACAAGGTGGTAGAAGATTATCTTATTTAGGTGACAAAGACTGGAATTTGTTCTTCAACGTTCTGGCCTTTGGCTGAGGTGGAGAAAGAGATCCAATTAATAGAATTATTGAAAAAGAAAATCAATTTTTGTTTCTGAGAACAAATCTAATTAGACTTTTGCCATTTCCCAAGGACCTTTAAAAAATGTACTATAGTCTAACCCTGGAATTTTCAAGAATTTCTCTTAGAAAATCTGATGCCTCTTGTTTCTGTTACAGAACATGTAAGGAGGGATTCAGTGTAATCGCTCTAGCAATGAACATTTCTATGTGGCATGTACCATTTGCTAGACAAAGTTGTCATCACTTTGTATACTGTTAGTTAGCTCATCTAATTATACAATAATTCCAGGAGATAGGTGTTATTATTATTATTCCCATTGAAGGATGAAGAAATTGAGGCAGAGAAGTTGATGTGTATCGTAAGTTAAAAAGTTGGGATACCAAAAGATGCAGTCTGGCTTGGAGCCTATTTTCTTAACCACCTCAAGGTACTGCCTTCTGCTAGCAGAACGCACTGCAGTGTGGACAGGAGGTTGATAAAGAGTCCCGGAGGACTTTCTATTCTATGCTAATGAGCTTCACTTTCCACCTCCAGGATGGGAGGATGAGATTTATTCTCTTGACAACTGAAAGCATATTTTCCATCCTCCTCTGCCTTTTGAGGCAATTCCAGAGCCAAGTACTCTGATGATGTCTTTTGCACTTGGAGACAGTCCCTGAATTATACCCTTTACCTGTTTCCTTTACCTTTCTCCCTCCCCCATCCCGAGTTATCAGTTGTTATCTCTCAGTGGGGCACATGTTTGGAACATTGGGACTTGCTAAAATTAACACAAGCATTCTACATGCTGCAGTATCTGGGATATTTCTAGAACATTTTTACTTCCCTACTGGAAAGAATGGTGAAGTTTGAGTTAAGAATGGCCCTATTGCTATTGAAATAAACCAAGCCATTTCAACTAGCCAACTTAATTACAACTGTTTCATTGCTCTTCAAAACTTACCATCTTATGCAGTTCCTCTGTGCCATTACATGCAAATATCTCCTCTGTGTTTGGTTGCAAAGAATTATTAATATGTTTTATTTATATAAAATTTTATTGTTGTTTGGAAGTTAACTTATCCCAGTAATTAAGAGTACAGGTTTTGGAGTCAGAAAGACCCGGATAAAAACCAAGTTCTACCATCTTTCATTCTGTGACCTTGAACAAATTGTCTAACTTCTGTGGATAGGAAATGAGGATAATGCCATTGTACCTCAGAGGTTTGCTGTGAAGAGTATATAAAATTAATGAGTTAATGCTTATAAAATGAACAGATAGTACATGACACACAGTTAAGTGATCAATAAATTAGCTAATAATAATATATATGCAATAAAATTAGTAAAAATTTAGGTAAAGTTCAAACTCAGAACTCTTTTGGGAGAAGCATTTTATCTTTTTTTCTGTTTCTCTTTCTCTAAATCAATGACTGCTAACCTCATTCACTGTTCAGTTTTGTGATTCCCGCTCCTCTAAAACTTTCCTCTAAAATAAAGAATAAATTAAAATTTATTTTGTTTGTGGAAATCTTTAAAAAATAATATTGCAGTTTCTTTTGTGAGTGTTGGAGACATCTTTATTTTTTCCCCCACCATCTGTGGGTAGCAGGTAGGATGTGCTATTTCTTTTAGTAGTTTCTAGAGTTGTACAAAGAAATTATAAGTTATGTGAACTCATTTCTAAGGAGAGAAATTCTCAGACTTCATGTCTAAAGTCGTTCAGAGAAAAATTACTTTTTCTTAACAGTGAGACCCTGTAATTGGGTATCATCGAGAAGGGCCTCTCCAAAGGGCTGTCAACAGGAAGGATGGGGTGGTGGAGGTGTGAGCTCCAGAGTGTGGAAATGGCCTTGTGTTGGTTCATGTCTGAATGGCCTCCAACACCAGGTCCGAGATACCACCCACAGAACATCAATACTTGAACATCACCCCCAACCCCATATTTGTAACTAGTCCCAGGAGTGTCCATGTTTGGGGGAGGGGAAGGTGGGCCCCTGGAGTCCAGCCAGTGGCTGCAGGTATTTAGTGAAGATAGATAAGAGTCAAGGGAATAATAGAGACAACTCATTGATTGATTGATTGTTAACTAAGCAGAACCCTTCCTTTGCACTTTATCTTGATGGTGACTCTCATGAGGTGGAGGCAGTGAGGCAGGTGGTGACAGAAAAATGACTCCATTGATGAAGAATTCAAGGGAAGCAAAAGCACAATATGATAGAGCAGATAACCTGGTTGCTGTTGTTTGTGAGATTTCACCTGGGAATGTAGCAATTGCAGACTGTGGGCATTGATCTGACAGCTGCTCTCAGCCTTGGAGAGAGATTCAGGAACAGTTGCTGCCAGATAACAAGAGTTCAGAGCATGCTGCTGGCCCAGGTGTGACTACCCCCAGTGTTGTGCTGGCATTTGCAGAAAGGCATAACAGTCTCCTTGGCTCCTTTTACAAGGGTCGTGGGGCCATGAAATGTCTCTAAGAGGTTTGGCTTGATACCAGTTACCCTGTGTGCTCACCTTTCTTCCATCATAACTTCTGAATCAGCTGAAAATTTGAATTCTAAGGGGAAAATAAGTATCCCTCCCTTAACATACCCAAATAGCACTATAATTATTTTAATTGGAAGAGGGTTGTGTGGTCCCATCTTGGACATGGTGATTATAAAGGAAGATGATTGACCTTACAAATATAGCTCAGACAAAGAAGAATCAAGGCCATGGAGTAATGTTTACTGTGGATCAAAGGAAAGTAATGTCGAATTTCTCCACTCATGGAGAAGACTAAATGTGGTTGTCTTCTCCATGATTGTGTTGTTTGGGGAGGAGGACTATACATGTGAAGAGGCACATTGAATAACAATGGATGTTTCCTAAACTGCCTTCTGAGGAGGATGGGAGCTGTTAACTGGTTGGTGTGGAAGTCTGGGCTCGAGCTGAATTGCTAGGGACATTACAGAAAAGATTGAGTACTGTCGCCTCCTGAAGCTTCCTGTCTGAAGCTGTCAGCCACTCTTCTAAATAAATGTTTAACCAACATTTGAATGCCTTTTTGAAAGGGTGACAAATTGTCAGTCTGCTTGGGGTACCCACTTGGCCTCGGCCAGCCCTGCATCTCTGCAAGCAGTAGCCAACAGTGGCCACCTCCTTCCCTCCCTGCCTGCTGCCTCATTCACCTGCCAGTTTCTCTGGGCCCTCCAAGAGGTGAAGAAACTTGTGTGCATGGTTTTATCCAGGGTTTTCCAAACTCATCATAGGATCTCTTTGTTCCCATGACAACCATTATCATTTCATCTTTTGTGTACCAGGCTCGGTAAGAGTCTAATCTAGCTGTTTTCTGTGGTGCTCCTTAATACTCAGAGCAGATAGTATATGCCATTTATTTATTCTTTTGACAAGCATTTATTGAGCACTTGTTATATGCCAGTTGCTACTGTGTGCCTGCTATAGTTTGAATATGGTTTGTCTCCACCGAAACACATGTTGAGGCTTGGTCCCCAATGTGGCAGGGTTGTGAGATAGTGCCTTTAAGATTAGGGTGTTAAGATAGATTAGTGTCTTTCTTGAGAGACTGGGTTTGTTCTCGCAGGAATGGGTTAGTTCCTGTGAGAGTGGATTGTTGGAAAGCAAAGATACCTCTTGTATTTTGCCCTTTTTCACAAGCACCTGGTTCCCATTCTGTTTATCTGCCATATTTCCTCTCCCCTCACCCCCTACTCTGCCATGTTTTAATTCAACACAAGGCCCTCACTGAAAGCCACCAGATGTGGCCACCCAGTGCAGAACCATGAACTAAATAAACCTCTTTTCTATGTAAATGACCTAGTCTCAGGTATTCTGTTATAGCAACACAAAATGGACTAAGACAGTGTCCTACCAAGATGTACCAGATCTCTGGGTGAATTGATCACCATTCTCCAATCCACACTCTGAAATGCTTATTCATCTTGTTTTCCTAAGCATGCATGAATTACACAGCATTCTCTCCCAGGCAGTCAAGATTAATGCCTTTTTTTTTTTGCATATATTATTTACTATTAACAATTTTTAAAAACTTTTTTTATTTCTGTATAAATGCTACACATGTGTTGTAGAAACATTAAAAGAATGCACAGGAGCTAAAAATGAGGAAAAATCCCTTGCTGTTTTGAATCAGTTGCCACACTCTGATGTTTCTGCCTTTCCATGTTTTCTTGTATCAGGCCCCTTCCCTTCTCTTCCCCGCCAACATCCAACAGCCTCCCTACCCTTATGATCTTGCACCTGAACAACGGCAGGAGCCTCTAACTAGATACTGCCAACTCTCCACATTCTAGTGTCCTTGAACCCACTTCTATGAAGGTGTAGAAGGGTCTAAGAAGACCCTTTGATTAAGAATGAAAGATAGATTCCAACATTTTCTCAACTAATTGTTCATTCTGCCTTCACATCTCTGGTAGTTAAAGCAGGGTTACAGTTCTTTAATCAACTTCATGATCTACTGTTTCTTAAGAACGCAAATGTGGTACAAGCCAATTGAAGTTTTGCTTGAGCTATTTGGGAGAAAATACCTAAGGGACAAATAAACTCTTTATTCCCTTAGATCATTTATACTTCTCCCTGCTTCAACATCATATGCATGTATTTACACGTTATCTTTGTTTCAGAGTCTGCTTAAGGCTGCCCCAGGCTCTGTAAGTAAGATGGAAACCTAGCATATTGAGGTCTTGATGCTTGATGAGTACTTTCTTTTCATGAAGAATCTTGATCTGAAAATCCAAGAGGTGTTTCTTAACTTAATCCCTTCTCACGTAGGATTTTCCTTCCATCTTTTTTTCTGGCAGTAAAGTTTGTTTGTAGGTTCCAGAAACAATAAAGAGGCTCCTGAGTTTTTTTTTTTTTGTATGTATATGTGTGTGTGTGTGTGTGTGTGTGTGTGTGTGTGTGTGTGTGTGTGTATTTTAAAGATATGTTTATAGAAGCAACAATTTGGGCTAGAAAAAAGCAAAAGCAAAAACAAAAATTGAAAAAAAAAATTTCTCAGTGGATCTTTTCAACTATGAAAGAAATTCATCATCTTCTCCTGAAGAAGGGCTGATTGCAAGTCCGTCAGCTCCGTGATGCACCGTCTTATCAGAAGTGAGCTGCGAAATGGATGGGCCTGTGGTGTGAAGTTGTTCTGTACAGTAGGAAGGTCTGGTCAGGCTAGGTAAATAACGCCTGCTTCAAACATACCTACTGAAAATACCTACCTCCTAAGTTTACACACACATTTAGAAGGAGACGGGAAAAGGTTGCTTGAGTCGCGGGATCCACAGCACCTAGCCCTGTGCCTAGGACATTCGTTTATCTCACTTTTTCTAGTCTGGGAAGGGCCACAAGATCAGAGAAGACATAGGCTTTGCCTTCTCCATAGGAGAGCACATTCTCACAGACGTATCGCATGTATGACAATCCAATCTGTGGAGTGTGGTAAAAGCTCAATAAATGTTTCTCATGTTATTTCAGGGTGGATACTCACCCACTGTGGCTTTCTCCGTCATTCTGTCTGTACCAGCAGGGAGCAGAACCATGGATGTTCACGTGGTTTTATTTCATTTTCTCTTTGAGCTTGTCCCTGTCAAACCTAAGTATGTTTTAAAACTTCTTCATTTATGTTTCCCTTTTCTCCTGTAATGAGTGTAGCATTATGTCAAAGTTGCCTGTAAACCCCTTTAAGAAGATATTGAAACCCCGTTGATAAAAAAACAAACAGAAAAACCACGCCCCCCCCAAACAATACAAAAAATCTCGAGTACAAGATTAAGCAATTAGTCATTAGTAAAGAATGGATTCACTACTAGGATTGTCTGATTCCAAACATTTTTTTTTTCTCTCTCTCTTAAGAAGGATTTTTTAGTAAATTCTTTTAAAAATTATTTACTGAGGCAAATAAGCCATCACTTCAATCAGTGAAGTTCAGCCTGGGTCTTCCTAAGCTGATCATATACGAGCATTCTCCATGTCCCATGCAAGTGTGCACAATGCCATTCTCTTCACATGTGGCTCTCTGGCAGTTTTTTGCCACATGAACCATAAGCTGAGAAGACACTGGTGGAATCACAGAAGGGCCATTTGTTTACTTATAGCCTGGGTGTATCCTGGGGAGACTGAGTCCCTCTCTCCCCAGATGAGAGCCAGGCTGGGTGGCAGAGCCTTTGGGAGGACAGCAAGGGTGGTCTGTCCTTGCCCTTTGGCACTCGGATTTGCTGCTAACAGGAGGTGCACTGAGGGTTCTCTGTAATGGTGACTGGGACTCTGTCTCGGCTGGACCTCTGGGTTGAAGCCACAGGCTTAAAGACTCATGATTTTGAGCCATTTTGTTGGTTACAAAGAGCAAGAGGCAGCATACTTAGTGTGTGTATAAATACCCAGTACCCTGACTCTCCTGTGTCGTGTCTGCCGTTTAGATATTTTGCCTTTTCCCCTTTTGGGTCTCAGGGGTTGCTCTGCTTTTCTGCTGTCAGATCTTTACTTTCTTCGGTGTGAGCATTTCAATTGTGGCAGGAGAATTAGGGATTAGTGCTCTGGTGCTCACATCCTCTTAACACTCCTGCTTCCTGCCGTATGGCATGGAAGATTTTTTTAAAAAAATTTTATTTGTTTCTTATTGGAATATAGTTGATTGTACATATCTGTGGGGTACAGCATTGAGTATCAATATCTGTGTGCAGTATGTGATGTTCAAATCAGGATAATTAGTATGATCCTCATTATACAATGTAACCCATTTTCATGACTCTTTGCCAATTCCTCCCTTTTCCCTCTCCTCCTCCTTCCCTGTTCGCACCTCTGATGACCTCAGTTCTGTTTTCCTCTCTTAAAAGTTCAATGTATTATTGTGATTGTTGTGTCTTTCTTTCTTTTTACTATTCATTTATTTTTATTAGCTCCCACATGTAAGTGAGGACATGCGGTATTTCTTTCTGTGCCTGGCTTATTTCACTTAACATGATTTTCTCTAACCTCATCCATGTTGTTGCAAATAGCAGTATTTATTTATTTTTTATGGCATGGTAGTATTCCATTGTTTAAATAGACCACATTTTCCTTATCCAGTTGTCAATGACAGACATTTAGGTTGGCTCCAACTCTTGGCTATGGTAAATAGAGCTGCAATAGACACACTAAAAAATGCTCAGCATGTCTCAGCATCTGGGAAATGCAAATCAAAACCACATTGAGATATCATCTCACGCCGTTTAGACTGGCTATTGTCAAAATGACAGACAATAACAAATGCTGGTCAGGATGTGGAGAAAAGGAAACCTTCCTTCAATGTTGGTGGGACTGCAAAATGGTGCAGCCATTATAGAAAATGGTATGGAGGTTCCTCAGACAACTGCAGAGAGACCTGCTATACAATCCAGCAGTCCCACTGCTGGGTATATGCCCAAAGGAATCGAAATCATCATGTCAAAGGGACACCTGTACTCCCATGTTTATGGCATGGAACATTTGGGGACAGGATTGGAGGTGGCACCCTCTAGTCAAGAGGGCAATTGCAGAGGACTCTGGGGATCTTTGTCTCTACCATTGTATGGCTGGCAGGTGGGGCCCATTGTCTGCCTCTTGTCTCTCATGTGGTAATATTACCCATCTCTCAGGTTTTTATGTTTTCCTCTTTTCTGTTGCCCAAATCCTCCCAATACCTTTTTTTTAAAAAAGCCCTATGCTGTAATTCTTTCTGCTTAAATTTTTACAGAATGTGGTTTTCAAGGCGTTATGTAAAACCCCTTACCCACTCCAGTTTTCCTAAATCTTTAGGAAAAGAATATGGAATAATGCTGTTGTTTTCTGGGAAGCATGTCATTTGTTTTACCGGTCTGTAGTTGATTAATTTGCAAATGATATTCCCAATAAAGTGCTTAGAAGTAGATAATTACAACTATATTAACAGTTCCCGGGGAAGCAGATGGTATTCTGAGGAGCTGCCATGTAGCATTAGTGCTGATGCTTCACTGTAATGTACCATCTACCCCAGAAAACCACAAACAACAAGCACAAATCCTGCTGATATTCCAGATTGGGAGGAAATTGTGCTTTTGCCTCACATTCCGTTCTGATCACAATTTTTATGTGTGTTTTCTCGATCGCTATAGTGCTCAGTGAACTGGTACGTTTTATGTTAAGTCCCATAACTCTCCAACTCTGTAATTCTGAATTAGCCCCATATTAAGCCTGCATGAAGAAAGTTTTTAAACTGTTCATCAGTGTTCCTCCTACCATGCCAGGTATTTTTAAGCATAGATTATCTCTGTACAAACATATAATTTCAATTTCCTAAATTACCTGAGCCAACATTCCATGTTAGATAATCAATTAAGAATTTTTGGAGGCAGAGCAATCTCTCCATCCTTCTTTTTCTTTCTGTGTCATACACACACAAGTGCACACATACATGCACACACACACACACACACACATGCCCGCATATACACAGGTACTCGTGAGCATGCACACACACATACACATGCTTCTGTGTAGGAAGCATCAATATTTTATGAAGCTGCTTTAAAAAAAGGGATCACTTTTCAGCTTCCAGCTCTCAGGAGAAAGGCCACAATATCGTGGAATTCCTGCCTGTGCATCTTGCATCAGGTGTTGCCCCTCTTAGGTAGGCTGGAGTTACGTAAGCGTTAACACGCGACAGGGCGTGGGAGTCAGAGTGAAATACTCATTGTGCTCTGGGCAGCTGAAGGCTGTTGGGCCATGGAGCAGAGCCTGAGCATTACCAAGAGCAGGTCAGAAGTGTGAAATGAAGCCTCTTTGGTGACCACTGCTGGATCTTTGCTCTAGGTCTGGCTGGCAGGAGGCCACCAGCAAGGGCCAGCCTAGTTATGCCAGGGGTCTACCTTCAGCTGCTGTTCTCTCTGGATCACTGCTGGTCTGGAAGGGCAATGCAGGCCGATGCAGTAGACCTGGAAATGACCACTCTCTTGCTCAGCTAAGTTTGTAGTCATTTCTGCTAAGAGAGCAAAAAAGGACGAGGACCATTGTTTTCCCAGGTTTCCTTGGGTACGAATGGGCTTGGAGAATATGCGTGGGCTGCTGAGTGCTTTGTGTTTACTTAAAGCTGTCTCAGAGCATATGCTTGCTGGCTTTTCTAGGAGCAGGCCTTGTGGTTCTTGCTGGGGGCTTACACATTAGGGGGCTTAGTTTGATATGCAACTTGGCTCCAGGATTCCCAACAAGTTGCCCAATTATCACCATAAGCCTTTTTACAGTTGATGTACACTAGACTCTTTTAGTTTTAGCTGCCACTTTTTCAGAGCGTACCAGGCACTAGGCGTTGTAAGAGATATTTCAAATATATCATTCCATTGAATTCTCACAACATTCTATAAAATAGACAATATCTGCATTTTACAAGTAAAGAAATAAAGACTCAGAGAGATTAAGTAACTTGTCCAAGGTCAAACAGCTAATAAATGTCAGAGTTGAGATTGGAACTCTGATCTAGCTGTTACCAAAGCCCAGGTTCTTAACTGTGACATTATTCAATATTCAATATTTATGTGTGTTTTCTTTCTAGCTACAGTGCTCAATGAACTGGTTATGTTATGAAGTTAACTCAATGAACATTTCTTAGCACCGAGAATGTTTTTATGGGACTGTGCAGGTATCAAAGTGCCTGATAGATAAACAGTGCACATCCTTGATTTTACAAGGGTTGTGCTGGAGGGTCAAGGAAGCAGAACAGGAAAGGCATGGGAGATGTGGTTTGAAAGGGAAGTTGGGAGCAAATTGAAAAAGGTCTCAATAGTCATGTGAAGGAGTTTGGACAGCATCCTTAGGCCATGGGGAAGCCATGAGTGTCCAGCCATGAGTCACATGACTCATGAGAGTTTTAGAAAACATTTAGAAAGAGGATGCTTCAGGAAGAGGTAAGCCAGTAGACAGGCAACCTAGTTAGGAAGGCTTTGGAACCATCCCCATGAGTGAAGATAAGGTGCTGGCCAGCATAGGTGACAGAACAGTAGGAAATAGTGTCATGGAGCTAGAATATGCCAGTGTAAGAATAAGGGTAGCTGATATTGATTAGTACACTTTGACCATGTACCTGTCATTGTTTTAAGCACTTTTTAAAGAATGTATGAACTCATTTAGTCCCTACAATATCCTTATGAAATAAGCCATATCATTCTTTCATTTTACAGATGAGGAGATGGAGTGACAAAGAGGTTAAGTGACTTCCCCAAAGGACATAGTTTATAAATGGCTGAGCCTGAACTCAATCCCAGTCTGTCTCAGTCCAGATCTTCAGATCTGGCTAGCATGGTGTCAGACCCTGGATCAAGGTGGAGTATCAGGGTCCAACTTATCTATTCCTAGCCACACCGGCTCTGCATGCACATAGGGGTGTGTTCACCTGTCTACCTAGGGCAAAGTACGAGGGGAGGGAGTTTGACGGTTCTATTTGTGCCTCCTTCTGTGTCCTGGCAGCTCGTTCACGGCTGTACTCAGGGGGAGTGACATTTAGCTTTGTTTCTATTTACCTCGCTTAGGTAAGAATTACATACTATTTTGGAGTCTTTGATGCCACTGAGATCAGAAGACACAAGTTCAGGACTGTCTGTAACTTATGAAAACATGTTTTGGGCACATGGCTTAAGGTCTTTGAGTTTCAGGCTTCTCTTCATTCAGGAGAGGATGATAATATTTATTCATCTTGTCATGGGTTCAAGGAATGAATATGGAGCACCTACTATGAGCCAGGCACATGCTAGGGATGCACTGAGGATACCAAGACATGAAAAGTCCCTGAGCATGTCCTTAAGGAGTTCCACATCTAGTGGCTGATACAAGTAAATAAGCAATTGCAATTCAAAGAATCAAGGAGATAATATTCATTACAGCTTTTTAAAATCTGAAGTGCTTTAAAATGGCGAGCTATTATTGTTATTAACTCTATTAGGGAGAGTGAGGGGAGAAAGTCAGAAAATGCCAGAGAAATCTAGGTTGGGGTTGAGCTCTCTGCATTTCCCAGGCTCCCACTGGGAGAGGTTCCAAGAGTTCAGGCCCCTCGGATGAAGGTGCCATGGCTCCCACCTGCTTTTGACCTTTCTGGAGAGTGCTTGCGTGAACACACTTCATTTTCAAAAGTTTAAAAATACGCACTTGGAATTGTAGATGATCAAGCATGAATCCCGGGCCGTAAGTGGGCGGGAGGATTGTGCTGATCCGGGAGTACACAGGGCCTCGTACCCCCACGATTTGACGTCAGCACAGTCCAGGAGGCGCGCAGTGTCTGCGCCCTCTGTGTAGTCAGACTCTGATGCAATGTGTTTCTCAGTCTGTGAATCAATTCCCTGTAGGAAAAAAAAAAAAAAAAATCCACACCATGCTGATTAACTGCATCTACCACTTTTGAAATTCCTGATTTTGCAATATTTAAGCACTTTCTCAGCTAAGGCAGTGAAATAGGGTAAGCAGAAAATAAAAAGCCACATGTATTTATTTGAATCAAGCCCTTTCCTTTTCTAACGTTGACCTTTGAGTTTCCAAATTGGGCAAATGTGTAATTAGCAGCAATACCTTGATAAAAGGTTGTATGATTGCAATGTAAGAAAACCACTTTATATTTGTAAATCCTTTGTATTTTTTGGTAGCACTTTAATATCAGTTATCTAATTTAATCCTTCACACTAACTGTGTAAAGTAGGTAGAACATTCATAATTAGATTATAGATGACACTCAGGACAGAGGATTTTTGACTTGTCCAAAACCCTTAAACCTAGGACCAGAGGGAGAGAGATAAGGGTAGGGGAAATGAATATTTACTGAGCAATATCTATGTACAAGGTATTTAATAGCCAATTGAATCTAATATGTTGCCCAATCCTGTGAGGATAAATGTTCTTATTCCCATTTTACAGATGATTAAACCAAGGTCATACAGTTAATTAGAGGCTAAGTTGGGGATTTGATCCTAGATTTCCTTGATTCTAAATCGTTCTTTAGACGGATGCAGCATTCTCTGATTATGTCCTGTCAGTAAATCTTTCTGAGCATGCACCTCTAATAAGTGTGCATTTGTTTATATACAAATTGTATGCATATACGATTGCACTATTACTTTATGAATATTGTAAAACATTCATAGGAAATAAAAGCGTAAGGATGCATAAATATGAGTAGAAGCCTTACTGTTTTCTTTCTGCACCTCATTTTGAAGACTACAGTCTGGGCTATGATCTTTCCTTGATAAGTTAGGGGAACAAAATTCATGCCTATGGGTCAGTTTTTTAAAAAAATCCACTAGACAGCCCAGGGATACTCTAAGGCAGGGCTTCTCAGCAGTAGCACTATAGGCATTTTACACCAGATAATTCTTTCCTGTGCACTGTAGGGTGTTCAGTGACATCTCTGGCCCCTATCCACTAGATGCCAGTAGCACCCCCTCCACAGTTGTGACAACCAAAAATATCTCCAGACATTGCCAAATGTCCCCTGTTGGGGAAGAGGAAGAAAAATAGTCCCCAGTTGGGAACCACTGCTTTAGGGTAATCAATAGGAAAATTCTCCTTCTTGCTTATGCCCAAAGAAGAAGGCATCAAGCAGCACCTGTTTGGAAGACATTTTATCTTGCCCATTTTAGATTCATCCAGAGGACCCTTGGGCTTGGTTACAACCTGTGTCTGTCAGCTCCTGAGGTTGGCCAGCCAGAAGGGAGGTCCAGCTGTTCAGTGATGACATCAGCCTTTGGATGGCTCTTGTCCCCATGCATAGCATGTCTAATTTTAACATATTGCGTTTCACTGCCAATGGACTTTGACATGGCCCTGTGTGAAAAACCACAGTGGTCCACTGTGGGCCATCGTAGCATGGGATCAAGAATCAGGTAGATCCATGTTCAAATCTGTACTCTGCCGTTGTTGTCTGTGATCTGGAACAATTCCCTCCACCTCTCCAGGCCACTCTTCCCTTCTCTACAAAGCAGTGGTAAGACACATAAGGAAGGAAACACTTGTATCATAGTGTGGCAGTATTTAGCACAAAGATTGTTCTTAGCTCTTAATGTGTAGCTATTATTTTGATTATGATGATGATTGTATAAAACAGACTCTTGCCTGGCACATAGTAAGCACACAGTGAATTATACATATTATCATAATGCATAATGTAAATGTTTCTGAGTTTGGTGAGTTTCATTGTAGATTCCATAAAGTAGGGACCAGACCTGTTTTGTTCGTCACTTGATCCCCATTGCCTAGTTCAGCCTGATGTATAATAAGTGGGTCCATAATCATTTGTTGTGAGTCTGTGAATATGTGTGCTCTTCCTTGGAAGCCATCAAAATGTGTGATCACTATCTCTTTTGGTCTGATTTAATGTCATACATAATGGCCCTGGCTAGGTTCCCCAAAGTTCTCTTGCTTACTTCAGCCTGTGCAGCTAAAGTGAATGAATATATTTGCCTCTAGCATAGGAGGAAGGGAGGGAAGACTGCTCAGACTTTTCTTTCTTGTGACTTGAAGCTCAACAAGAGGGAATTCTTCATAATTTTATTGTCAATGGAAATGCAGAAACTTAATTACAGGATTGTCTAATTGTTTCCTTGGATTTGACAGCAATGCTTGCTGTCATGATATTTTTCTGAATTCCATTTCATTATGCAACTTTGCTTATCTGGTTTCAGGTTTTGATTTATTCTTTGTTTCCTCTGACTAGTGTTAGAAAAATTAGAACTCTTTTGTGGCTTTACAGAAAAAATATAACTTAGGAGGTTGAGGAATTTTTTTTTTTTTATTGGGGATACATCAAAAATCATCAATAAATCAGGCATAACAATGCTTGATAAATTTAGGAGAAGATTGATTGCAGCAGCAATAGCTGATTTAAGCTAATGCATGGTTGCGTCATTATTCAAACAAACACAGGAGCAACATCAGTTTTAATTTCTGTCTTGTTTAAAAATGAGCAAGTTTCTTTTTAGCAAATGACTGTTGATGATCTGCATCTTTACATTAAAAAGGGGGAAATTTTCCACTATTTTCTGACTCAATGTTGCATGTTCTTCAAATTTTAAGTACCTCAAACCTATAATTTCCAGAATATGATTTATAAAAGTGGAATTAGCAGCCTGGGCTTATTTTTGTGTTTGTGTGGGTATTGAGACTGTGTTAGAGAGGTGTGCATGGAAGTATGCATGTGGTTTTTGTCGTTTAACCTAAATGAGATATGCAATTGAAATGTTCCTTTTGTTCAAAAACATGTATTCAAAAAAAAAAAAAACCAGATTGCCTCTCAACTTCATTGAGTAACCTCTCTTCAGGTATTAATGGAATGAGTGAATAGGAGCTTCCATTTTGCCTTGTCTGGTATCACTAAAAGAATGATTTTATGTTAAATTATAGGTAATTGCTTAGCCACATCAAAATATTTAAAAAAAATTTGAGCGCAAGACTAGTCCCGTTATTCCTACTAGGAGAGACATTGTGTTTCAAAGGAAGTAAACAACTGAGAGACTGGGGGGGGGGTCAAGTTTCTTTTTTACCCTCAATTACACAAATATGTGAAAAATATGGAAGAACAAAAAAGGTCAAAAGAAAAAAATTTAAAAGTTATATAAAGTTCTGCCTCCTCCTTGCAACCACTGTTAACATTTTTAAAATGGTCTCAGGCTTTTTTCTAGAGATGGATTCAAATAAAACTGTTGAGATACTACTGCACCAAAGTTTTTGTATCCTGATTTTTCATTCATGTAACTTATAGTCATGTTTCTGTGTTATTGCAGATTTATAGCATTTTAATATCGTCATTGGTGAATAAGGCGTAATTAACTAAACTAGTCCTCTATTATTAGAAAGTCAGGTTTTTTCCATCATTTTTGTTACACAAAATTGCAGACTTCTTAATTGAGGTGGAGTACTCTGGCTCTGATACTTATTCGAGGTCCCATACTTCTGTGATTTGCCTGTGGTGTCTTAAGTTAGCTTCTTCACTAAGCAAAATGATCTGGATTATTAAGGACCCAGGCGATTTACTGCAATTCACCTTCAACTCTTGACCATGGGATGAAGACATTATTGCCCTCTTGGTCCAAAAAATGAAGATATAGTTGCCTTCAGGCAAGAGGTGAGTCTTGGCTGGACTTTGCCTTGCCTTTTAGAGATGAATTTTAATAATTCAAGGTTTGCTTCCCCCTAAACCTACTTTAAACCTTGAATTGTGAAAAGTTTCTTATGTTTAGCTATATATTGCTCTACTGAATATGGGTTGTTTTACACAGTAAATGTATGGTTTATCAACCATAGTAGTGAACTTTCAAATATGCACCTGCAGCAGAATGAATCTCAAATATCCTGACTCTGACTTTAGTTTTTTGTGCACGGTGATGTGTTTAGAGCAAAAACTGCTCTGTACATCGATCACCTTCTGGTGAAGATAAACTGCAGTTGCTGTCATCCAGGTTGGGAGGATAGGAGCTGGGTATGTGCGTGTGTGCTGGGCTCTTGTGTGGAGAGGTCAAGGGTGCACATTTTGAACATCTGCTTCATTAAGTTACACCTTCACCCGATCGCACATTATAACTGTTATGACAGAGAGTATTGCTAAATGCATGTATGTTCTATGAACTATGTATCTGTATACCTAAAGTATCTCCTTTTGGACTCACTGGTTATTTTTTTATTTTTATTTTTTTGGTCTTGACTCTCTTGATCACACTGGTGGTAAACCCTGCTAGTCTGGTTTGAAAGGAAGTTTTTATTCATTTAAAAAGTACCTATTGGGCTGGCTGGTTAGCTCAATTGGTTAGAGTGCTGCCTTGTGACACCAAGGTCAAGGGTTTGGATCCCCCTACCAGCCAGCTGCCCAAAACACAAAAAAGCAAAATAAAAAGTACCTATTGAGCTCTTGCTATGTCTAAGGGACTATAAAGATGAGTGAAATAATTTAGTATGGGCTATGAGGCGCTGGTGATGCCTTTAGGATGCCCCAGGATCAATATCGTTAGATTATCGAAATTATCAAAAAATTAGAGGCCTACATTATCGAAAAATAAGAGGAAAACATGATTTTTGTTCCATGGCATTTTCCTGCTGTTAATACTCAGCTCTGGACTTGTGTGGCCCCACATATGTGTCTGTTGGGCCCTGTATCTCAATGGGCAGGATCAGGTAAACAGATCCATAAACAACTAATGTGGTCCCAGAGTGGTAGGTGCTATAGAGGACCTTTGAACAAGATGTTAAGGCATCATGAAGGGAGAGTATGCATTTGTCACTCACCCTGACATTTACAGCTCTCCTGCCAGCTCTTCCTTTCTGAGTCTGTATTTCAGTATGCTCAGGGGTCTGTGGACATGGGCAGGAATCATTTCCAGGAAAATTATCCTAGGCAGATTTCTCCTTCCTTCCTTCCTTCCTTCCTTCCTTCCTTCCTTCCTTCCTTCCTTCCTTCCTTCCTTCCTTCCTTCCTTCCTTCCTTCTTTCCTTCCTTCCTTCCTCCTTTCCACCTTTCCTCTCTCCCTTCCTTTCTTCTTCCTTTCCTCTCTCTCATGCTTTTAGCTATTATTTAATTTATTCAACACACACTTATTAAGCAGCTGCTATTTACCAGGCTGGAGATACAATGGTGGCAAATACAGATAATGTTCTCACCCTCAAAGAGCTTATATTCCAGTGGATCAGCCTATTGGCACTGGTTAAAAGACCAAATTGCAATGCTCTGTATGCAAATGTTTCAGCTGCAATCAAACATTATGCTGCTGTCTTAGCAGAAAAACCCCTTTTCAGCTCCTTGTAAGTCCGTTAACTCTTTGCTGGCCCAGCGTGAATTTTATTAACATCATGTCGCATTCATAGTAGACCCTCATTAAGCACTTGTTGATCAGTTGGCTGATTCTGCAAGATTCCTAATAGATATTCTAGTTTTCCTTTAAAATGCAGTTTTCTACATCTTGACTTTTATCTCATTTTTCAGACAGAGGCTCTGTGGGAGTTGACTCAGTGGTGGTGTCAGTTCTGTATCTATAATAAGCAAATCCCTTAAACATTTATTTCTAGAGTTTATGCTCTACTCTAGTAACTTAACTTCATAATAACAATGAACTATGCATTTTCAAATAAACACTTCAAAGCACCTGTAGGCATAGAGTCAAATCCACTGCATTCAAGTAATCCAGAACTTAACCCACTCTAAATACATTCTTTGGTGTATTGCTTTTCTTTCAAAGATCTGAGAGCAACTTGCATGTTTTGTCTCCTTGATCCTCACATTATCTAGCAGACGTCACCGGGGGGTTTTATCATTGCCTCACCCTCTGTGAGTCTGCAGGCAGAGGGATAGATTTTTATATTCAAAGATGTCTTATATTTTTGTATTTTAAAGCTGACCTCATAGACACTTGTTATTTCTCCGTTTTCTCTTTCTTTTCTTTCTCTTGTCTTTCTCTTTAGTTTTTCTTCCTTCACTTTCTTCAAATAGTTCATAGTTCGTAGTTCTTGAGTATCGCCCATTCCTAGTGAAACAGTCATGGGAAGATTTCTTGCTCCCACTTGCTGGAGATCCATCACCTCCCATCAGGAAGTCTTCCTGTTTCCTAACACTCTTCACCCTCGCATCTGTGGACCACAGGTTGGATTTTCAAAGCTGTGCCCTATTAAATTGATAATGGTTCATTGTTTAGAGTTGCCTTTCTGGTTATGGATACCCAGTTGCTCTTGTAAGCCCCTTCTGGGGCCACAAATCTTTTTTAGGAAGAGCCTCTTCCTGGCAAGTGGGCAGACCACCTCCTAGATCTTTTCCCTGCTGATCTGATGACTTACCTTCTCAAAAAGTCATGCACACTCTGCATTATATAAAGCCTGCTTATCTGGGGAAGGAATTCAGAAGGGAGATTGAATCCCTGCTGTCAATGACTCTTTCCTGAAACAGGAGCAGGGAGATGAGAGTTCATGTTGACAGGTAATGATCTTGCTTGGACCCACTTGAGGGAAGCGGTGGCAAGAGAAGCCCTGCAGGTGTCTTGTTTGGAGGGGCCTGGCAGAATGATGAGTGGGCTGACTGTCAGCACCAGAGAGGAGAGGGCAGTGTCCTCTCTGCCCCCAAAGGGCAAAGGAAGAAGAGAGTTGACTCACATGGATGGTTTTCCAACTTCCTGGCATGATGCTTAGATCTATTCAAGTTGTTAGGGTCATTTAATACTTATTAATGTGTTTACTGTGTATGAGATGTTACTTGGCAGCTTTCACCCAATATGCTCCACACATCAGAGGACTTAAGACAGTGGCAGTACCAAAGACATAGATGCACTCAGTTCATGAGCATCTCTTGAGTGCCTTGCATGTGCCTAACTCTGTGTTAGGTTCCGTGGAATCAAAACAACAACAAAATATGACATAGTCACTCTCTCCTGAGTGTTGTTTGAATCACATTGGTGTCCAAGGCAGAGATATATGAAGTAGCTGGAAAATAGTGCCCAGCTGTGGAGAACTGAGCTTCACAAGAAAATGAATTTGCAACATTATTTAAAATCACAGTGAAACTGGAAACATTCTTGATGTCCATTGGAATGGGAATACTCAAAAATGATGATACAACCAAACTGTAGAATGTTCTCCACCTGTTAAAAAGAATGCTATAGAACTATAGGCAATGGCATTGAAAGATTGCCAAGACTATTTAAGTGGGGAAAAAAAAAAGAATCTTACTTTCCCTATGAGTCAGTTATTGAAAAAATACTTATATATGTTCACAAATGTAGATAAATGCATTGAAGAGAGACTTCCATAATTTTTATATGTGTACTTGTGTTTTTCCGTTTCATAAAGATAATGTATTTATATATTACTTATATAATCTAAAAAATGAGCAAGGAAGTTAGTTCTGGATTCTTTGTGATCAGAAGAAAGAAGGGACAGAGCTGAGGACAGTATTCTCTTTCTTGACTTGGTGGCTATTGAGCCACTGTCTTATTTGAGCAAAAGACCAGGAACTTGGTTGGAGATGCTTCTTCTCAGGCCTGGGCCTGGGGAGTAGCCGCAATAATCAATATGACTTTAAAAGTGGCTGACTCTGCTTGTGAACAACACCCAGGTGGCAGGATCTACCATTTGTCTTCATCTTCTCCGTCTATCCAAAGTGTTTGTGTTAATGGGGGTGAGGGTTCGCAATGTAACTTTTGGCTCCTTGTCCTCAGGAAAGTCATAACATGACTGTTTAAGGTCTTATTCTGCAGTTACTTTTTTAGACCTTGACAACTGCTGAGATATGAAAGAGCAGCTATTGTATTTATGGCTCCAATTTTATTTTACACTGATACCAGCCACATACCAATAAGAAATAAGGAGGATTATGGTGATGTAGTTTTATGGCACATAATTTCTTTATACTTAAGTGCTTGGGAGCTATTTGAATGTGTGTGTTCTGGACACATTACGTACTCATTGAAGTCGGGGATCTTGTCTTTTTAGCTCTAGGTATCCCCTATAGTTATGCAGAACCGTACCTATTTATATAGTGGACACTTAATAAATGCTTGCTGATTGAATAAATGATTGACTTAATGAATGAAGTAAATAGTGTCTGATTCATTGTTTTAATAGGAAACATAGAAAACAGAGTCAACTCAATATAAATGATATTATGACTGAAAACCCTATAAAATGTGCCTGTCTTTCCAGCAAAATTCCTTGGCCATTTTTTTCAAATATGAAATCTTTCTGAACAGTAAGAAAAACACAGAATAATAAAACAAATGCAAATGCCTAAGAAACACCCAAGTGTCCAATATTCACTGGAACAAATGCTCACAGTTTGTCATGTTTGCATCAATTTTTTTTTTTTGCTTAATAAATAAAACATTTCAGTTACATTAAAGCTCCCTTTATCTGTTTTCCAATCCCATTTTTCTTTCTGACCTCTCAGAGATAATTGCTTCTCTATAGGAAGCTGTACGTGTTTTTGCACTTTTACATTTATGTAAGAGTTTTACGTTTATGTAAACTTTCGACATTTACAGTGTAAAGTCTTGTCAGTTTTAATATTTATGTGAGGGTATCATGCTGTATATCATGCTGTATATACTGTGACTTGCTATTTCCTCTCAATATTATAACAGAGATTTTTTCCATGTTGATAATGTAGATCTAGTTCATTCCTTTTAACTGCTCTGTAATATTCCATGTTTACCTATTGCACATTAATAGATACCTATTCCCCTACCGATGGATAGCTAGATTCTCCCCCCAGTTTTTCACAATTACTAACAGTGCTGTCAACAACATCCTTATGGCCGTCTCCTTTTGCTTGTGAGGGTGTTCTTCCTGGGCACATATCTAGAAATGAAATGGCTCAACTTGGGGGGGAATTATATTTTCAACCTTACTAGATATTGGTAAATTGTCCTCCAAAAATGCTGTATTGATTGACATTCCTGACAGCAGTGCAGGAGAGCCTACACTGCTTCTGTATTTTCTCACTAATAACTGGTATCACCAGAGTCTTTCATTTTTGATATTTCTAATGGGAATTTATTTCTGGCTGGTAATGGCTAGGTTACAAAGTTCAACTCACTCCAATGTGCTTTATGCTCCAGCTTTGTGTAATGTCACACAGCCATCCTACCATCACTAATGCCATTACCTTTGCCAGGAATGCCTTTCTCACCTTTGAGTGGCAAACTCCTACTCACTCTTCAAGTCCCAATTAAAATGTCCTCTGTGGCTCCTTCTCTGATTCTCCTAGGTCATTTGCTTTTCCCTCCCTTTGCTTTCAGCTCTCTGTATAGATCTCATTTGTTGCACTTATCATGTTGTATTATGATTTCTGTGGCTGTTTCCATCACTGGATTGTGAAACTGTCTGGGACAAGGACAGTATGCACCATGTTCACTTTTGATGCCCTTGCATTTTAGCTCAGGCACAGCACAGTAAGTGTTTGTCACATAAATACATGAGTAAATAAATTAGTCTGCCAAGCACTTTTCTAGATGTTGGGGATGCAGCGGAGAACCAACCTGTTAACTTCCTGTTATCAGCAAGATTACGTGTATGTTTGTTGGAGTGGGAGTGGGAAGGGAAAAGGGACAGATGATACATAATCAACACATCAATATATACTATGTCAGGAGATGAAAATGGCAGGAAAAGAAGTCAGAGGAAAGTGGTAGAGAGGGTAGTAGATGCTTTTCTGCACCACATTCCTGCAGCCAACCTCTGACTTCACCTGCTGCTGAGGAAAAGGTCCTTTGCTTACCACGGCTTCCCGCCCCTGGCACTTTCTGTCCTAGAGCTGGCTCGTCCTGATAGGAGCAGCCTGCAAGTGACAGCAGCGACTGCTGGCCCTTCTCTTCTGCAGGCTGAGTTCCAATCACCCACGGTGACCACCAACTCAATCTTCTACCCTTTACTGGCTTTCTCTCTGATCATCTTCATTACCCCATTCCCTCACTCTGCTCCCTAGAACCACCTGTCCAAGAAACATGCTGTACCTAAGTCCTTGCCTTAGGCTAGAGGAACCCCTACTAAGACAGACAGCGCTAAAGGGGCTGCTAATTCATAAAGTGTAGTTAGGAAAGGACTCTGCGAATGGGAGACCTGAGTGAAAAGAGAGCGAGCCTGTGGACACCTGGAGGAAACATGTCTCAGACAGCAAGTCTAACCCAACCCTGGCCCTGAGGGGGAATGTGCCTGAGAAGCAGCTGGAGCAGAGATAAGCAAGGGAGAGAGCTGGAGATGAGATTGGAGAAGGAGTGGGGACCCTGTAAGCCAAGGTAGGGAGGTTTACAATCCATTCTGAATGAATGAATTGGATGGCTCTGAGCAGAGGTGAGGCAGTATGCAACTGAAATTCAAAATGAGTTAAAGCATGCATGCGTACTTAATGATCAAAACAGACCTAACCAAAGAATTTGGTTATTTAGAGCTTCTAATTCATGCAGATGGGAAGAGCAATCATATTTCATGAGACAGTCTTGAATCACAATCAACTATTCTGGTCAGGACCAATTTGATTCCACACTTAGATCACCCTGATGTTAGCTGCTCTCGAAAGTTGCTTTGCTTTGGTAAGCCTGTAAGTGAGGCAGAAGTAGGAAGGAGGAAGGGCAATAGGAGTTTGAGGCTAGCTGGAATTTCACCAGGTAGTAAGGATTGTGAAAATAATCTCTGAGCCTGCAAAGATGTCACAGACTGCTTCTTGCTTTGTGATGGGTGAGTTTAAGTCAGAGTGTCCCCTACTTAGCAATATTTTCTAGCAGATGGACTTTAAGTAAAGGTAAACTTCCTTCAGAAAACCAAACCCCACACTAAAGGGGATGTTAGCTAGTTCATCAGGTTTGTGAGTAAGAAACTGCTAACTGGCAGTTCAATTACTTTTGCATTCCCCATGGTGAAGCCATGCCGGATGGCGGGGTTCCATAACACTTTCCCCTTTGCAATGTGGCACCTTTTTTCTTTATTGCTGGGATTTTTGAAAGAGGCATTTATGGTATTTCTTTACTGCTTTGTTGGAAAACGAGCACCCTGATCAGATCACAGAATGAGATGACTCAGAGAAATGATTTTTCTTCGTCTTTAAGCATTAGGAGCAAAAGGGCCTCCTAGAGTCTGTATGTGGAAATATACAGGCTGGGTGGTCAAGGTGTGGGCGCCAAGGTGGGACCCGGAGAAAGGAAGATGATAAAAGTTCAAAGGAGATAAATGCCCCTTTCCCTGTGGAAGCTCAGGAATGAGTAATCCCACACTGATCTGACTTTCACTGGGCATCCTGTTCATTTGCTCTGTGCGCATTAAATTTATCATCACTGGCGAAGCTGGAAAATGGAGGTCAAATTTCATTTTGGACTGCAACTTGATAAAAATGACCTGCAAAAGGTAGATGACAGGTTGTTATTTTATGCCCTGGAAAATAGCAAAGATCAGATAGTGCCTCCTCTGAGTCCAGTTTTTTTTCTTTTTTCTTTTTTCCCCTATCTTCTTGGATGGCTGATACTAACTTTCCTTAGTGATGCATCGTAAATGCACATCCTGATTTGTTAGAAGGTTGGTCAAGGTTTAAAACAAGAATGATCTATTTCTAACTGGCAATTTCCATCAGTACAGGTTGACTAGGCTCCTTTTGCTGTGTGAGTTCTTTACAGAATCACTGACAAGTCATAAAAATATCTAGTGCACAAGCATGACATTCAAACACTCTGTCTCTTCTGCTTATAGTTCATTGACTCCCAGAAGTCATCTATTTATAGCAATTAATGATTTCTAAGCAATTAGATCTCTCTGTTTCAACAACTATCCTGTTGTAGGATAAATCCTGCCCACAGAAATATGTGTGGCAGGCAGTTTCAGATATGGGAATAGAGGCCAGAGTTGGAATGCACACGGCAGGGGAAGAAATCTTTTCCTCCAGCACTTGAGGTGAGCTAGGACTCACATCAAATAAAGACTACATCAAGAATTTTTTAAACTCAGGAAGTGCTTACTTAACCTCCATGTATCCATGCCTCCAAGGATGGGAGTGAAACACCTGCCTGTCCCTTTTCCAGGGACAGCCTGGCTACTGCACTGCAGCCTTCTCCACTGGAGGTCCTTCATGAGTCAGTCCTACTTTTGCTTTGCTTTGCTTTGTAAAGATCATTGCAAGGGCTTATCTTGGGTAATTGTTATTACTACCATCTGCATTACGGTATAATTACCTTTCCAAAATGCTAGATCTCTTTAGCTGATGTTTAAAGATAAGTAATAGACAAATAATCGCAAAGCCTTTGGATACAGAGCAGGAGCTCTCCAGTAATAGGTGGTCTGTGTTTATAGGATGCATTTCTTTCTCCTATTTTCATTTTTTTTCTTTTTTCTCTGGGAGTGGTAAAGGGGTGACTGATTTTCCTGTCTTGCTCTCCCTTTATTTTTACACAGACTGATAACTAAGCCAATGTTGTGGAATTTATCCTTATCCCAATCTGATATCCATCCTACACATCCCACAGGATGAAGATGTGGCATTCAATAAAGCTAACTTGTGTTAATCAGAAGTCATGATGAGTAAATTCTTTCTCTGTTCCTGAGGACTGAAAGTGAGAAATCTGGTGAGAAGGATTAGAGAGAATCCCCATGGCCACTTTTGGATGAGGGAGACAGATTAGGTGTGGTCACTTCCTTCTTGACTTTCCAACTTTAAATAAGCCACTTCTTTCTTTGTGGCCCTTGATGCGCTGAGGCTCAGGCTACAGTTTGGTGATTAAGGCTTGATTGTATTTCTTTATTATTATAATTAATCAGCAGAAACGTAGCTGCATGTGAGCCTGGTACTTTTGCTATAAATCCTAGAGTATCTAATACAGAAAAATATGGATGGCGGGGCATACAAATAAAGAGGATCGGAAAAATGAAGAAAATGGGGAGGAATATATGGATTAATTGCTAATGCAGAGAAAAATATGACAATATCATGATGGTTTGCATAAGGAATAAGTATTGAATTTATGGTCTTAAAATTGCTATTTCAGTCCTGTTGTTTGATGTTCTCATTGTTCTGTAAAATCTTTTGATTAAGCAAATCTGGCTCAATTATTTGCCTCCATAAATTCTTGAGCAGGTAAGGCAGGTGAATTACTCTGAGCCATGTGTAAACACGGAGTAGGTATCATATGCCCACAAAAAATGGGGGTAAGTGTTAGCTTGTAAAATACCGTCAGTCCCTAAACTCACCTTTGCAATGAAAACTTAATGGCAGACATAATAATTATTATTATGAAGATACTTAAATATTGCAACCTTTGGAGAGTTACTTTGTACCACAACCCATGCTAGGCTTTTTATTATTTAATCTTATTTAAAATTATTTAGTCTTCACAGGTAAAGTTATTATCCTTCCTTTTGATTACACAGATGAGGAAACTAAGCCTAAGAAAGTTTAAATAACTTGTTCAAAATAATATTAACAGAGCCAGGATTTGAACCCAGGTCTACCCAAGCAGGTCTAAGAGTCTGTGCTCTTACATATTTACATATAACACATGTACCGTACTCATCAAGCACAGTAGATGAGATATATGTATCTCTGTCCATAACTATATCTATACAGATATATATCCACATGTATATGAGAATTCATGTATGAGTATACGTACATATATATGAGGGTACTTCAAAATTCATGGAAAGATTTGTATTATCTTTTAGTTCTATTTTTTCATGAACTTTTTGAAGTACCCTCATATGTCTATTTGTGATCGTGTAATATGACCACTGGGTATCATAGCTATTAGTCTATTATAAGCCAGAATTTATATTGGACAAATCAAGAAAGATGCTAGTTTTTGATCTCAACAGCTAACCATATTCTTTACTCCGGGGGAGAAAGTGTGCTGAAAAAGATTTTGGCAGGTTGGTATTTATTTGCAAGGCTGCAGATTAGCCTTTTCTCAGCTGAAATAGCATTCCCTTTCTTGGTCCAGTCCCACCATGAATGAAACGATCGTTTTAAAAGCATTTTATATAGCCTCATTTTAAGAAATATCTGCACCAATCAGAGCCAACATTCAAAGAGTCAGAGTAACTTCCTGATTGTGTGTGCGTGTGTGTGAGAGATGAAGAGAGAGTGTGTATATGTGTGTATTTTAAGGGAGAATAGAAATGTGCCTTACTCCCTAAAATACATTCCCCAGCCACCAGTGTCTGAAATTCCTCCACTGGATCTTGGTTCTTTTGGCATACCATTTTATACTGCATTGAAGGACAAAACTCCTGCAAGGGGTGCTATGGTAAACCTTGCCACTTACTGCAAACAATTATATCAGCTGTTTTCTAGAGAAGCAGAGTTGGATGAGGGCAGGTCAAGAAAGCATGAGGACAGTGAAGATCTCATGGGAACTGGAGTACAGAAAGGGGATGTTAAGTAAACACCTTCTTCCCCATTTTTTTTATTAAACCAGCTCTAACTCTGGTTATTTAATTGTATTAACCAAAAAATGAGTTGAATCAGTACTGGCTGATTTAATGGAAGTTCCCATATTTAGCACTAAGAAAATACATTCCTCCTAGAAGAGAGTTGCTTATTATCCTAGTCTATCGTATTTCTTCTTCCATTCTTCTGTTAACTGGTATACTCTTGATAGAGTCTCCGCTTTGCAGGAGGCACTGAGCTTACGCTGGAGCACAAACAGAGGAAAGGTACAGTGCCTGCTCTAACAGAGCTTCCAGCCCGGGGGGACACATTAGGCAATCAAAATGCCCTGGGCCTCACACAGTGCAGGCAGGGATTGACTTGGCATGGAGTCCCTGGGATAGATTTTATGAGATGACATTGAACTCTGGGCCCTGAAACATGAATGGCATCAACATGCGTGGAAAGGGGACAGGGAGCAGAAACTTCTCAGGAAAGTATCTTTCTGGAGTCAGAATTTTCTGGTCTTGAGGAAACCTTGTATAGCTTGCAATAAGTAAGGGTAAAGCAGATCAATCCCCAAGGAGTCTCATTGCAGGACATTCCCTCCCACGATGCACTTCTCGTGAAGGCTGGGAGAGGTGAGCTGCTACCGATCTGAGTCATGGGTCCCTCTCCCTTGCATCTCTCTGGCATCTTTAGAACTGAATTTCAAAGCAAAATTACCATTCCTTGTTACTGTGGTGAATATTTGAGTAATTGAAAACTGGCATCACCTTATCCATTGCCAGTCTTTCCTCCTGCTACTTGCTTGGGAATTACAGCTAGGGGACAGCTCAGGTAAAGATGAATGCATCACAAACAGATTAATGCATTTTAAGCAAAGAAAACCAGAAGACCTCTAAAAAATTGAAATATCAAATATTATTGATATTTGTGAAAAAAGTTACTAAACATCCTTAAATTTGCATTACATCTTAAATACGCTAAAGCTTTTGCATTTATAGACTTGGTAATTGATCTAGATATCTCTTCTTCCTTTCTCTTTCCTAATGTTCTGGTGCTGAGAAAAACAGCATTTCTAATTTACATGTCCAAATTAGGTTCAACTTACTTATATTGAATGATAATAGATTTCTTTTTCTTATAATTAATGTTGTCTGAAAACATAATACAGATTTAACTTATCATTGTAAAGATCTTAAGATTTTAATATTTTTGCAGAGGCATAAATACAGTGTAGCTATAATTATTTCATTATGTATGTATAAAAATAGGATACGGCAAAAAGTACATGCTTTCCTTCACTGATTACTCTTAATGTCTCCCAAATTTCCTGATTTACAATATTCTCTAAGGATGTAGATTTTTCTAATTGAAGTACAGTAATTTGCATATTTTTAGACCTTGTTGACACAGTTAATTGATATGTCATTACTTATATCATGCTGAATATAATTTATACTCTATTCATGGCAGACTTACAATGCTGTCCTTTTGGGGAAGAATTCACAAAGTAGTGTTCTTTGTCTTGCTTTTCTTTTTTGCTTAGCCAGCCTTTGCCCAAGGAAGACCAAAAGGAATAATGGTCAATTGGCAGGGTTTTCCGTTCAGCTAAATATTAACCATTAACATAATAATCTAACATCCCTTAGCACTGGTGATAATGTGTACATTTTTCCTAGGAGTTTACTATTTTCAAAGGACTTTCACAGATTATTATCTCCACTAATCATCGTGTAATCTTGGGACAGGGGCTGTTAACACTTCTTTACCAATGAGCAAATGGAGGCTCAGGGAGTCCTGAAGAGTGGCCCAAGGTCACATGTCTAGACGATTGCAGAGCTGGGATGAGACACAGTTGTTTTGTCTCCAGGACAATGTTTTTTCCCACTCCACTGCATATTCCACCAGAGAGGTAAGGAGATAGGACTAGAGGAGTGCAAAAGAAAGAACAGGAGAATAAGGAAGAAATACTAGTGCTGCAATGGATCAAACATACAGCTTAGAAACAGGGGATAAAAGTTTATGCCAGTGGTATCTATCTGGTGTGTCTGAAAATTTTGATGTTCCTTGGGATGGTGGAATGCTTTTCTCTCTCTGAGAACTCTGAATGAGAGTGTTGTGCTTTCCCTAAGGGTTGGGCCCAAGCTTTTTGCTCCTTTGTCACTCCCACAGTGCTTTGCTGTGTTGAAATGAGGCACTCAAAAATAACTGTTGAATGAATGAATGGCATTCTTCAGAATCAGAGTTATGGCCTTTTTGTTCTCATGATGGGCTGTGATTGTATCTGTGCCAGCTGTGGCCACCCACACTGGTCCTAATCACACAGGCTTCCTCTGCGAGGTAGAATTACTATTTGCCTTTCTCTTTTTCTTTTTCTTTTCTTTCTTTCTGTTTTTTTAAAGACCCATTACTCAGAGTGGAGCATTCTCTTTTTAAAAAGATGGTTGGAATCTGGCCTTCTGTTTACACGGACTGCTAAAGATGTAGGATCTGCTTTTGGTGGACTTCCAAGTATGCAATCCATCCAAGCAGCTGAAAATCACAACAAATGGAGTCCAGAAAGCATGCAAAGGCAAGACATTATCGCATAATGGAGAAAGCTCTGGGCTGGGAGCAAGATAGACCTGGGCATGGCTCCAAAGTCTGCCATTTGCAAATCACCTCCCTGAGCCTCAGTTTACTTTTCTGCACAGCAGGACTCTAGTTAATGCATTCCTCTGAAGGCAGTTCAGAGACAAGGTGTGTAAAATGGCTAACCTCTTACCCGGTGCCTACTGGATATTATTTCTCTTCCCTCATTTGTGTCCAAGCTGACACTGACCCCATTTAAATGAGTTGTAACTTCTGCTCAGAGAACACACACAGCTCAATTCTTTGCTCATGGATGCGGGGGTCATCTTTTTCACACCTAGTTAATGTCACTGGTTTGTGCTGAGAGCTGTTGAACGCTGCCTGCTGTCCACTGTAAGCACAAATAGAGGGGCCGCTGCTTTCTTCACCCAGAAACTGCATGGTCACTTTGTCTCGTGGAATCGGGGGAATGGCTGGACTGCCCTATTTTACAGAAGGGGGCTGTGTTTGGGAGCTGAGCAAGGTCCTTCTGCTGTTTTTCTCTGAAGCTCTTTTTCTGATGAGAGGTGGTCTGATATTCTCCTGAAGGGGCTGCAGCCGGTGATCACTTTCCGCCAGCAGTAAGAAAAGTGCTGAGCTTGAGAACAGGATGAGGGCTGAACACTTGCTGGAGTTTGCCTTTATTTCTAGAGGAAGGAGGTGGTAATGTCAAAAGAGCCCAGGCTATGTAGACCTGCAGCTGAATGGTGTTTTTGGAGCTAACTGTATGACACGTGGGAGGTCATTTTATCTTTGTAAAGTGGGGCTATCACAACCTAGTTTATAGGGCTTCAAGGGGATTAGAACCTGGGAGTTTATGGGGAATCAGGAAGATAATTATTTTTATTGTTTTCTTTAGATTATTAACAGGCCTGTTGTACCCATAGATGGAGTTGGCAGCCACCCAGGTGTTGTGATTTTACCAAGGACTGGACTGCAGCAAAGGAGCCCACTACTGGCCAGGAGTTCACACTTCTTACAGATCTTCTGGAACTCTGAGCTTTTCAGCTGGGCTACCGCATCATGCTACTTGGGAGGCAACCTCCCTTGCTAGGTACCACGTTAGCAAGGATTTGTTGATTGGATCAACCAATTCCCATCTCGTAAGCTAGCAGGAAGTAGCAGGGTCTTGCAGAAATGGAAGCAGCTGTGCTTGGGAGGACGTTGCTAGGACATGGTGGAAAGCACAGTGCTGCCAGGTGCAATCCTTTGGTGGGGAGCTCAGGGCAGTCTGCTAGGGACACCATGATGTGTAGTAGGCAGTGAAAGACAGGGCTACCCATGATTAAGTCCACTAAGCTAAATGCCTGAAAAGTGAGGGTGCCAGGTGCTTAGACCTTTGACTAAAATCAAGGTGCTTCCAACCTCTTGAGCACATTGCAAATGCAAGTCAGAGTGAGAGAACTAACCATACATGCTAGGAATGATGCAAGAGCTGTTGGTGGCAAAGGGGGAGTTCTCCCTTGTAGCAGAGGCAGTTAGGCAAGTCTTCATGGAGGACGTGACATTAGCAAGCCCTGGAAGTTTGAAGAGGACAATTGCCAAGTGCTTTCTATTTCATAGTCTCGCCAGAGGGTAAACTAAAGCACTTAGCTAGAGCTTTCTCAGGGGTGCACCAGAACTTCTGGGTGGGTTTATGGTTCTATCTACAAGTGCAAAGTGAAATGGAGAATTCGGGTAGCTATTTGGATTATTCAGATCAGTTGCCCACACCCCCAACTTTTTTTATTACAGTAAAATACACATAACATGGAAGTTGCCATCTTGATAACTTTTAAGTGTAAAGTGATGTTAAATATGGTTATAATTTTGTACAATGATCACCAACATCTTGTAAAACTGAAGCTCTACACCCGTTATGCAATAACTCCTTATTTCCTGCTTTTCGTAATCCCCAGCCCCTGGCAACTGCTATTCTGCTTTCTGTCACTATGATTTTGACTACTCTAAGTAGCTCATATAAGTGGAATCATACAGTATTTGTTTTTTTTTTTTTTTTTTTTTTTTTTTTGTGACTGGCTTATTTCACTTAGCATGTGTTTAAGGTTCATTCACATTGCAGCATGAGTCAGAATTTCCTTCCTTTTTAAGACCAAATAATATTCCATTGTATGTGTACACCACATTTTGAGGAATCCATTCATCTGTTAATGGACACTTGAGTTGCTTCCACATTTTAGCTACTGTGAATAAGGCTGTTATGAACATGGGTGTACAAATATATTTTTGAGACCCTGCTTTTAATTCTTTTGGATATATGCTCGGAAGTGGGATTTCTGGACCATACAGTAATCCCACTTTTAATATGTTGAGGGCCCACCATACTGCTTTCCATCCCCACTGCACCATTTGACAATGCCATCAACAGTGCACAAGGGTCCCCTTTCCTCCACATCCTTGCCAACACTTGCTATTTTCTGTTTTTGGATAATAGCCATCCTAGTCGGTGTGAGGTGGTTAGATCAGTTTTCGAGATAACATTGGAGCCTGAATTATCCAGGTGTTTTCTATTTTTTTCTTTTTGGCTCTGCATTTCCTCCAGGACTGTCCCTGGTGGTGAGGAGAATGAAAGATGTAAAAGCTGTCAAAGCACCCATGGTGCCTGGGGTTTCAAGAAAATCTTTGCATGATCCCCAAATTCACCTTCTGTTTCTTTGTGGAAAGCCTGATGTTGAGATGGAGGCCTTGGGATGGGGACAGGAAGCCTTCCTACTGTATGGATTATTTGGAGTCTAAGGTAGCTTGAGGCTACAGAACATGGATGGATAAACTCACAGATGATCTGGCACTTGCCTGCTCTCCAGCTCTATATGGTACCACGTTCTGCCCTTCTCACTGTGTCTTAGCTATGTTGCTTTTTCTCAGTTCCTGGAATAACCTGTTTTCTTTCCCATCTCAGGCCTTTGCATATGCTAGTCTGTCAGCCTGGAACACTTTTCCCTACATGCTTTAACTAACCACCTTCTACCCATCCTGCAGATTTTATTTCAAATATCCCATGCTCAGAAGATTCCCGAATCTAACTTAGGTCCTTTGTCTTTTTGTCTTTTAAGGGACCCTGGTACTTGTCCTTCTGGACATTTATCAAAAATTTATGATTATATATTTACTGGCATGCTTACTTAATATTATTTCCTTTGTTAGACTGTGAGCTCCATGAGTGAACATATCTATTTTTTTAGATATATGGACCAATATAGTGTCATCATATAGTAGGTACTTAATCCTCAATTATTATTTATTAGGTGAATGAATGAATAAACAAATCATATAAATGTTGGTCTGGAAGAAAACTTTGCAGACATCTATGGTAAAAGCTTCTTTTTCTTGGATAAGAATACTAACACCATAGGTATGAAGTGACCCCATGTTAACTTAAACAGATAAAAAGGTAGTTGGTGGTGAAACCAGGACTAGACACTGGGTTTCCTGAGTTCCAAACCAGTGATTTTACTTTCAGATAATTTTAGAGGTAGCCTGACATGGCGATTAAGAGTGAAGATTCTGGAGTCGGCACTTACTAGCTGTGTGACTGTGGGCAAAGTACCTAATTCCTCAGCACATCAGTTTTCTCATCTATATAATGGGCATAAAAAAGACTGCCCACCTCATCAGGTGATCATGAGAAGCAGATGAGATAATTTAGGTAAAGCACTTAGAGAAGTGCCAGCGCATGGAGAGTGCTCAGCAAAGTTAGCCATCATCCTGACATCACGGGCAGCAGCACCATCACCACCCTCATCTCGAGCCAACGAGAGCATTTGCAGATGACAAGTGATACCGTCTCACTGCCTTAAAAGACAACAGTCCCTAGGGAGGTGATGGTAGCTGCAGTTGCATGGTCCTCTCTGTGGTAAGTGCAATGTTTGGCAATTAAAAAAAAGTGTAGTTAAAGGTACACTAAGTTTTTCTACAAATAGTTGCTCATCTGGAAAATACCTCTGGCTGCCTGTGTGGAAGAGCCTAAGTGGTCAGAGCAGGCACACAATTTTTTGTGGCAATCAGCTGCTCTCTTCCCTTGGCAGCCCTGCCCGTGGTCTGGTCACCAGTGGCACTGAATGGGTTAGAAGAGCAATCACACCCCCATGCAAAGAAGCATCTGATCCAAGTGGCCACAACTGGGAATCCCCCTCTTTTCAACCCACATCAGAGACCATAATGCCATCATAAAGTGTGAGTAATAGCAGCAGGTGTTTATTGAGCCCTTCCTTACCACCTGCCACGCACTGTTCTAAGCCCTTTACCTGTATTCATAATCAGTCATCCCAACAATCCTGTTAGGTAGGCTCTATTTACACAGAAGGACACTGAGACCCAGAGAGTGTGAATAAACTGCCCAAGGTCACACAATAGGGATGTGGCACATTATGGATTTAAACCTAGGTGGTCTGATTCAGAAGAGACCATGACGTAATAACTGGGTGATCTTCCCTCAAGGGAGGCACAGCTATGGTAGGCGAGGGACAAAGTTATTGGAAGCCCAGCTACCTATTCTGAGGTTGCTTGACTCTAACTTAATGGATTCACGGAAGGGTCCCCTTTGCATTCTGAGATGTTTGGCACTACACCTCTGCCTCTGTCTGTCTCTACTTGTGAGTCTGTCTTCTCTCTCTCTTGCCTTCCTTCACTATCTCTCCTTCTTTCCTCTACCCCACCCTCTCTCTGCCTCACACAAAGCTCAGATCTCCAATCTGCACACAGTCTGCACAGCTGAAAATTGGTATGTTTGCAGAGGTATCAACAAGCCACAAATTCATGAACATTCAAATTGAACTTGCTGTACATGAGCACCCAAAGATTAGTTTAAGAAACACTCCCCCCACCCCCAATATCTGTAAACAGAATCTGACCCAGGGGTGAGTCTTCATACATATAATGCATTTGCTGCCTTAAAGGAGAGGAAAAAGGTAAAAATTTCGAAGCCCTGAAAGAAAGCAATATTCTTAACTAAAAAAAAAAAAAAAAAAAAAAATGCTCGCTCTGGCTATAAACATGCAATAAATCACCCATACAAAGAGCCTAATCTTTAAACTGAAAGGTGGCACCTGCTCTAACTTGCTTGTTGCGCTGGTGAGGGGAGAAATACTACGCCAGTGTCTCCACCCTGGAGAGGGAACTGTGCCTGCATATTGGTTCTGTGTGTTTGGAATACTGCGATTTCATAGATGAACATTGCTGGGGTGCTGGAGGTGTGCTCCTTTTAGCTCTTTTGGAAAATTCCAAGGGTTGCTGTGTAAATACGAGCCTGATTTAGTCTTCGGTGTTAAGATGAGAAAATCAACCACCTCTCTGTTTCTCAGGTATATTGCTTAAGAATTTTAATGATTTTGGAATTACGTTGTAACAGGTTGAGTTTTTTTGTGGAGGGTGGTGAAGGACATAATTACCCAAGTTTCAGGAAATATCTGTTATTTCATGAGGGAAAATGTCAACATTTGGTACATCTGATGATTTCATTTTATATGTGTGAAAACAGAGGCAAATGTCTGTATTTGAGGAGAGTAATTGTATAGATCAGTGTCTGTACTTTGCTTGAACACACTGTTAAAATAGTAATTAAGCCTCTACACCTGTTAGACTGTGAACAAAATCCTCTTCTCAGAAAACGGTGCCTTTCAAGAAGCTCACAGTGTCCCCGAGATGTGCAGAGGAGTCATACACAGCTCTCCTGTTTCTGATTCCTCTTCTTCCTTCCCTGCTTCCTTTTCTCTGCTTTTTCCCCCCTTTTCCTTCCACCTCTTCTCATCCCCCTGTCCTTCCTTCCTCATTATTTCTCTTCTGGGGAAAGCTATTTCTTGACCCTGGAAAATGTTTTTAGCTGAATGTCGTTGAGCTGCGTTGGGATTTAGCACCTCATTCTCTATTTTTTGAGCCAAGTGGAATTTCAAGTTGGCTCTGAAGGACAAAAAAGATGTGGCAAATGAGAAGGGGAAACTGTCACCAGCACCAAGAACAGCATCACTTTCGTCTGTCCTAGGCTGAGGCTGGGTGCAGAGGATGGATACCAATCAACCAGCTGGTATTTATTGAGCACCTGCGATGTATAAGGCACTCTGCTTGGTCCTGGGGAGGCACCATTTGTCCTCCCGGCACCTGATGGGATTGGTGGTTGCAAAACTAAGGTACTTCCCACAGTATGATGTACGGATTAAGCACCTGGTAAGGACCGGTTGATTCTTCAACACCACTTCAATATTATTTTTAGAGGTCTTAAAAGACCTGTGGGAGGTGAGAGAGAAAAATAAAGTTCAATACTCACTACTGGGCCATCTGTTGACTCACCAGAGAATCGAATATTGTTTTTATTCATCAAATGTACATATTTTCCTTAAGTCAGTTTCCAAATTTCCAAATTGGGGATAATAGAAGTTCCAAACTCTGGGTGAAATACTTAGAATAGTGCCAAACATGTTGTTATGTTCAATAATTGTTTGCCACTATTATTATTGTTGTTGTTGTTGTTACTGGCTTCCAAACTATTGGCTTCCTAGAATTTTTACTACCAATTCCAGGTAGCTCCACAATTCTTTTATGACACCACACTTCACTTAATGATACAGAGGACGGAGCGCGACTAAGAAATTTGTCCAAAAGATGTCAAGGAATTGCATTTGTAAGGAATGTAGCCAAGGAAAATGCAGCAGGTGTTTTTGTTGTTTGTTTCGTTTTGCTTTTTTTTTTTGTAGGCAAGTATTTTTCACATCAGGCCTTGTGTGTGTGAAGTTTTGTATCTTTTCTTCAACTTTCAACCTGATCATTTCCCAGAAGCAAGACACCTGTAACATTTCATTAAAAAAAATCTTTCCGCGAGGCATGGCACTAAGTCGCATTGTGCATTTTTCCTTTATCATGAGCAGATCCTTTTCAAGATCAGATGTTCCTGATCTAGGTAACAAGGTCACTGAAGGGAGAATGAAAGAGTGGAGTAAGGAACGAAAATCAGTGCCCATGATAAGATTATTTTATATCCCAGGAATGCTGTCCCACTTGCTGCAAGTCTGTTCTGAATATAAACACGGTTTTTGCCACAATCTAGTGTCTATCAGGGTGCTGGAAACATGACAAGTGTCCAGTGACCATCACAAAGCTCTTTTCCAGACCTTAAAGAAACTTCCTAACTTAGATTCTATTTCTGCTTTCTGGTCTACCTCTGAACATAGAGGCTGCCTTTCGATGAGATAACCCTTCAGTAGCCGGAAAGCATAATGGCCAAGAGCCCAGGCCTTGGAGCCAGGTGGCCTGGCCCAGAGTCTGCATCTCACAAGCTTACAACTAGTGTGATCATAGGCAGCTTACTATGTGCCCTGTGCCTCAGTGTCCTCATCTGTAAAACAGGGTAGTAAGGGTTCCAGCCCAACAGGGATGACTTAATATATGCAGAGTGCTTAGAACAGTGTCTGGCACTTAGTAAGTTCTGTAGAAGAATTTGATCATGTTATGGTTACTATCACCAGCTATTGAGTCTTTCACTATGTGCCAGGCACTATATATTTTTTTACACGAAACATGTCATTTTCGTCCTTATTCCATCTGGTCCTCTTCACATCGTTTCCATTTGGAGTCCTTTCTGCAGAAAGGCCTTGTGCAGGCTATTTTATCTTCCTCACAGCACTTCTCAGGAACCGAAGTCACTTAGGTTCTTTTCCATGTTTATTGTGTCACTCCCCACACTGGAATATAAGCTTACTGAGGGCAGAGACACTGTCTGTCTTGTTCACTGTGTTATGTCTGGTGCCCAGGACAACATGTCACGTCCCAGGTGCTCATAAATGTAGACCGACTTGGTCCTCTTGTCCAGCAGAGTTATCCCCAAGACCCTGAACCATTTCTCAGATGACTTGGCTTCTACACTTTCTCCATCTTGCTCTTCTTATTCCCCTTAAAATGTGGTACCCCAAACTGGGCACCATATATCAGATGTGATCTTGTGAGCCCGGACTGTGGATGAATTCCTTCACGGGAAAAGGACCTCCATATTGTTTTCTCAGGGCGACATTTTGGTGGCTGTTTTCACTGCTGTCTCAGCCAGGTTGCACACATGAGCTACTGGCCAACTAGATGCTATGAAGTGAAGTTTTTCTTACACAATTATAGTTGACCGTGCAAGTCTTTACTTTTATCCTTGCTAAATTAAGTTTTCTTGGCTCTGTGTCCAAATTTGTTTGTCAAGGCATCTTGGAATTTTAATTCTGGCATATATTGTACAAGCTCACTCTCTTATCTTCATTTCATCCATACCTAGTTAAGCATGAATGATTTATGCACCTTCCTTCAAGGAACTGGCAAACATGTGGAGCCGAATAGAGCCTGTGGCACTCAATGTAGAACTTCCATATTGGCATTTATTTAAAGAATCAGAATTACCCTATACATATAGTATTACCATTATTACCCTATATATACATGGAAAAATGAAATTAATAAGAGAAACAAAACAATTTACCCGAGATACTTAGGCAGAGTTGGGATTCAACCAGGGGAGGATTTGAACCTGTATTTTTCACTCTAACACAACTATCTTATGATCATTTTTGTAGATACTGATCCATTAGTCAATACTTCCTGGTTACAGAGATTTTTAACTATTAGTAATTCATCTAAGCATGCCTTCTTATTCTCAAAGAAACCATGGAGCATTTTATCCAGTGTTTTGACTAGATAACACTTACTCTGTTTATGGCACCTTTTAAAAAATTTTTTTATATTTGTAGGCAATAATCAAAGGAACAAAAATATGTTCCCCGAGCTCGAAGCCGGTTTATTGTGGGCTTGGAGCTGCTTACTTGGATGAAGCAGGGGTAAACTTCTTGTCCCAGAGGGATCGTGTTTTGAGTCTTGATTTTGTAAGTGGCACAGGAACAATGGCTTTAAATGCTCTTTCTTAAATGCTTATGTTGAAGATCAAAAGTTTTCAAAAATGCTGTGGGGCATTGGCGTTAGTCTAACAGCTTTTGCACATTCAACTTCTAGTCCACACAAATGAGAATGACCAGTTTCCTGGTCTCAAAGCCATCTGAGGGCCTGGTGGTATTTGCCGTACCCAGCCTCTTGTTGCTTATTCAGATCATAAATGCTGAAAAGAGCCAAAAACTCAGTTGGGACCAGTGAAATAGTGTCTGCTTGTTGGGCCCAGGATTAGAACACTAACTAGCACATGAATCTTCAGCTGGCAGAGTGTTGCTAAAGAAAGTGACCAATTGTTCTCTCCATCAGAGATTTCTCTGACTGATAAAAGCCTTGTAAGTGCCTTTCCTACTCTTATGTAGCTGATATGCAAAGGTAAAGAGTTGAAGTCAATCAGATATGGGTAAAGCAATGTTTCTCAGAGTGTAGCAAGCAGGATGAGTTTAAATGATACACAGATGGGTATATATATTTTTATTTTAAGTTATAAAATATAACTAGTTAATAAAAATGATCTCAGGGTGATTATCACTGAGGATTAGGTAAAGTGAAAAAATGTGAGTCAATTTGAATTTCATTTAAAGAAAAATATTAAGTAAATAACAACATAGGTGGTTTGCAGATTAGCAAATACTGTGAAAGTGATATGTAAATGAATAAGATTTGGAGACTGTTGGGCTAATGCAATGTTAATTAAAAATGTAATGTTATGTATGTAAATGACACTAAAGGTTTTTTCATGCTCATTATATTTTCAGAGCTCAAATTTGGCATGTAGTCAGTGTGGATGCAGTTATTCATTGTGGGGAGAGGGGTTGATAGATAGAAATAAAGCAATAACAATAATAAACCCAGAGAGACATCACTCCTTGGTAGACTGGTGGGTAGGATCTGGTAATAAAACACACTCACAAACAGGAAGAACTAATACCTACTGATTGTTTAAGTCAAATAAGTTCATGTTTTTGTCTTTTGGTGTTACTTTAACTCTCCCACCCCCAACTTTAATTTTTTAATTACAAAGTAATTCTAGCTTTTTATGTAACAAATTAAAAACATACCAGTTGAGACAGCCTTGACAATCGTAACTCTGTTTTTAGCAATGGCACTGTTTTGGCTAGCTCTTGCTGCATAACAAACCACCCTGAGATTTAGTGGTTAAAATAACGATCACTTATTTAGCTCCTGATTCTGTGGTTCTGCAATTTGGACTTGTCTCACTGGGTTCATTCACGCATTTGCATGAGCTGATGGTTAGTTAGGCAGCTTTGCATTTGGGGCTTGGCAGGCTGTCACCTGGGGTGATGGGGGTGGCTGGGCCACATGTCTCTCATCATCCAGTAGGCTGGCTTGGGCTTGTTCTGGCAGAGGCAGGATCCTAAGAGAGAGGGCATGCAAGAGTGCTGGAAGAGTGCAAGACCTCCTGAGCCTCAGAAGTGGCACAGTACCACTTCTGACACATGGATTGGTCAAAGCAAGTCAAGGCCAGCTCAGAGGCAAGGAAAAGAGACTCTACCTCTGAATGAGGACCTACAGAGTTGCACCGTGAAGGGCAATTGCTGCAGGGGAGGGAAGCATTATGGCCATTCTTTGCAATCTATTACAACCTCTTGTAAATATGTTACCTTGGACAAATCACTTCACTTCTGTAGGTCTTGGTATCCTTATGTGCAAAGAGGAGGTAATATACTAGCCCCTCAGCTCTCACAGTTGGAACAATTCCACACAAATCAGATCAGACACTACAGAACAGGACATAATCCTAGAATTTACTTCATAAAGAGACGTGAAGAGTCAATAAGGCTATGAGTGCAAACTTCTCAGTCCAGTCCCGGCACAAAGCACTGCAATGAATGGCTCTTGTATTATTAACTTAAAAAAATGAGGATAAGCTATAGGTGAATACTGAGTAGGCTGTGATTAAAAAAAGAAAGAAAAACAAAACGCAAACAAACAGAAATCTATTGTAGTGAAATATGAGCTTACTCAAAATCTACAACTGCTTTGCTATAAAATGTATTTGTTCATCACCAGTTGATGGCTTTAGAAATCATTTATTTTTTATTGTCTAACAAAGGGCACTTTGTTGAGTGCTTCATTGTCTGTAGAAATGCTTTAGCATTTGCACCAAAATTCTGTGCTCAGATGCTGGCACTGGCAATACCTCTTAGTGATAATTTTCGAGTTAAGTATTATGCATCAGGTAAATGATTGTGCATATAAATGGCAATTTTAGATTGTGCATTAGCAGGTAGAAATGGACAGTCTTTTCCAAGAAATATTCAACTTTTTTCCCCCTATAGTTAACTGCTTCAAGTAAGATTGAAGAGCATGCTGTGATGTACAAAGTCAGATTAAAAAGAAAAATAATAAAGGTCCTCAAACTGTTAGCTCTTCAAAGAAAAGAGTACATTTGCTTTCTTTTTTCTCTGTACAGCCTCACATATGTTTATGGTATGATTTGACTAATGCTAACAAGAAATGCTAATAGCTACATGCCATTTAGAACTGAGGTTTTTACTCATTACAGGCATTGTTTTAAAGTATAGACACCTAAATATCATAATAGCATGTTTCCCCCCCAGTGAAAGTGCTTCTTTGCTTACAGTTTCCTGCAGTGGGCTCTGGAAGGAATGAGTTGGGCTTTATTCATGTTTCAGTGCATTGCAAACAGCAGGTGCTTAATAAATGCATATTAAAATGAAGAATGAATGAATGAATGGTGGTTTATGGAGAATATTTGCATTTCATTTATATAATATTCCCAAAGGCCATCTTTTAACACAAATCTTCCCACCAAGGATATTTCAGTTGTGCTGTTTTCCCCTGTGACAATTAAGCATGCTGTTTGCAGGAGTGTAATGCTATAAAATAACCAGTTTAGGACATACAGAGAAACAAATTCCTTTACAAGGAAACCTTTGAAATTCCAGATGATTTCCTGGAAACAGAATCTGTATCATCCCATATAAGTGGTGGTTCACTCATTCCATTCTTTTATATCTTAAGACATCCAGATGTAATTGAAATGACCACTTTTCTTCTTGGTCCCCTCCTTTAGAAGGCAAACTCCTCAAAGACAAAGTAACTGAGTCTCTTCTCTCGTATGCCTGTCACTTCTCAGAACACCTGGTAACTATTAGGTATTAAGAAGTCCAAGAATTCTTTGATGGACTGAAGACACCGCCCACGCCCTGCCTCAAGGAGATTACTCCATGGTGTAGAAGCAGCAAAGGATTATAAAAGTTGAATTTTAAGATCCATTTCCAACCTTTCCAAAAGTCATTGAACTGACTTTTGTGTAGAATGTGCGAAATCGGGCAAATAGGCGTCATGCGGAAGTAGACGGTCAGGAGAGTTGTGGGTCCTTGGCTAAGAAGTGATAGCTCTTCCCTGTGCCTCACGGGGGTATCCAGCACAAGGCTTTGCACACTCCAGGTGTCCAGAAAAAAAATATATATGTATAGATTGATTTAACTGAAACGTAATTGATTATACATATTTGTGGGGCACAGAGTATTTGTGCACAGTATTTGTGCACAATATGTGATGAACACATCAGGATTATTAGCATATTCATCATTATAAAACATAATTATTCTTTGTGTCCATTACCCCATTTCTCCCTAACCTCCCACCCGCTCCTCCCTTCTCACCTCTAGTAACCATAATTCTGTTCTATCCTTCTGAAAGTTTAGCATATCATTGTGGTTGTTGTTTCTCTGTTTATTTGTTTGTCTGTCAGGAAATATATTTTTAAATAAACAGATCCTATTTTCTGGGTTTGGCTGTTTACTAGTTTCTTACTATCCCTTCCTATTGTAATTTTCATAACCCCTGTCTGCCTTTGAACAACATCTCGTGGACCTCTTTACTGCACTTTACAATCCAGGATGATTCTTGTATTAGATTCCCAATATGCTTTTTTTGCTATGTGGCTGCACTATAGGTGATGATGGAGAGGCAAGAATTAAATGCTGTGTAATAAGTCAGTTGAGGCATGTTGCAAAAAGGAAAAAGAAATTGCTAGCTAAAGAGGTAGTTCTAGGCCCGGCCCGTGGCTCACTTGGGAGAGTGTGGTGCTGATAACACCAAGGCCACGGGTTCGGATCCTATATAGGGATGGCTGTTTCGCTCACTGGGTGAGCGTGGTGCTCACAACACCAAGTCAAGGGTTAAGTTCCCCTTACCAGTCATCTTTAAAAAAAAAAAAAAAAAAAAAAAGAAAAAGAAAAGAGGTAGTTCTGTTCTGCGTCAGCACTGTTCTAGGTGCTGAGACAAAGCAGTGGATAATAGGGACCGAGATACAGGAGGCTAGCACTGGAAGAAGAGACCTTTTAGCAACAGGCATTTATTGTACATCTTCAGAATGCCAGGCCCTGTCTTAAATCATGAGGATAGAGCCATATTCTAGGCTCCGAGGAATGGCTTGTTTGGGAGAGAGGCAAAGTCCTGCCCAGTGTGACCCTTGAGACCTGAGATGACTAGAGTGAAGGTTAAGTCCTGTTATTCATTGTATTTCTGGTTGGAATCCCCAGAATGGTTGCATTTGAGATGGGTCAGTTGACTCTGTGCCCATGGCTTCTAAGCTTCCAAAGGCCCCCTGAGAAGAGAGGCTGCCATATGCTGTCTGTGTAAGTGGTCATTACCATAGAAGTGAAGTCAATGAGATTCCAGAAGATTCTGCACTCTCTTCTGATAAGTAAAGCTATAAATGGGATTAAATGAATTTTAAAGCTATTTTATTATTTATGGTTAGCTTGGAGCTATTAGCCATATATAAAATAAGAGAAAACCAATGAAAGGATAAAAAGAAAAAAGAAACACCAGAAATCTGAGTAAGCTCAATGGTTGTTATCACAAAATGGGATCATCTCTGTATCATGGAGAACAGAGATGGACCTCCTTGCCTTCCAGGGCGACATTCCAGTTTCTCCAGTAAGTAATACAGGGTTTCCCCCATAATTACCTGATAGACAGGAATAGCTCCTTGGGAGCCATTTCAGTCTATTGGGTAAATGATAAGTTTTCTAATGGCATTTTTACCTAACAGTGAAGCCTGTGAACTAGTGTTATATATAGAGAGAGAGGCCTCTGTAGGGGACTGTGGGGAGGCAGTAGTTACTTTCATAAAGTTATAAACTAGGCCCCGAGCTACAAGATTCCAGGGAGACAACGTTTGTATTTAGCATTACCAGAGAAAGTAAACACGTTTCAAGAGCATTCTTAGGGCATTTTCACAGGATGTCTAAAGAGGCCATGTGTTGGGCAGGGCGCCATTTCCAGCCAGTGACAGCCCACTTGAAGTGCAGCTGCTCTTTGCTGCTATGAAAGACATGTCCGAATTAGTCTGAGAAGATCCCATGACTAGTCCCACAAGGCTGCGTGGATCATTGGTCTTGGAGTTGTTGATAGAAGAGTGATTTAGATGACTGAGGCAAACATGAGACCGTGGAAAAAGGCCCTGAGCAGCAGTCATGAGACTTCAGTTGGAACCCAGCTCTGACCTTTAGTCTTTTACCTTGGTGAGCTCCAGCGTCTGTCTCTAAAGTGGGGATAACAATCAGCGCCTCGCACAGAGACTGGAAGGATTCAGAGGGATGCCTTGTGTGCATTACCATAGGAAGGTTCCTGGCTGGCATAGGCCAGACCCTCAGCGGGTGCTTATTAAGAAACCAAACCACCAGCAAATGGGTTGGTCACTAACATAAGTGTTCTCCGAACATCCCTGCTCTTGTGGATCACCTAAAATGCTTGTAAAAGTACAGATTCCCAGGCTCCTTACCTGACCTACTAACTGGGACTCCTCATAAGAGAGGCCTGGGAACCTCTCCTAAATCTCTGGATATTCAATAAGCATCCCAGGTGATTCTTACGGTCAGACTAGGTTGAAAAATAGTAGTGAAGATGGGGAGGCTGCAAAGGATTAATTTGATTTTTTTTTTTTGTCATCCCTAGGACCGAATCAGGGGCATGATTGATTCTGCTATGTGTCCCATTCACATGGTCCTTGATTTCTGCAGTGAGCAATTTAACGAAACCATTATGGGCAGTTATATGTTGATACTGATGTGTGGTATAGATCAGCCCTGTGACTTCATCACGACCAGGGTGGCTTGGCTGCATTTATTTGACAGATTGCATTTTTTTTTTTTTTTGGTACAACTCCAAATTGCAAGGCACTCAAATGTATTCTGAGCTTAAAATGAGTATCAGTCTGAGAATCATGCTTTCCGCAAGAGATAGAAATAGAAGTGAGAAGTCTGCATGGCCCTCTCAGAGCTGACCCAGCCCACTCAGTGCAGTCCAAAGGCTGGTTGTTGGATGGTGTGGAGTTGTCATGAAGATGCTCTCCCTGTAGTGGCAATGAGCCTTCCGAGGAGTCTGCCCAGCCAGGGATCTTCACAAGGTGCCTAAGAGATGTCCCCTGTGCTGGAGCTGGAGTCCAGCTAGCCTGGCATTATATCTGGGGCTCCACCTCTGATACAGTTTTTGGGTGTCTGATAGTTCCTTTCTATGCTGATGATCTAAAAAATTAGACAAGTTAGTGGAATAAGGACTGATAATGTGTCTCAACATATTGGAAACTTTGAATGCATCAGAGATTGTCTCTGTTTTCAAATGGTATCCCATTTAATTTTCATAACAACTCTCTGAGCTATTATTCCCATTTTACAGATGAAGAAACTGATGTTTGGAAAGAGGTTGTGTAACTTTCAGAAGATTGTTGAGCTACTATACTGAATGATGGAAATGTTACTGGGGCCCCGTCCCAGGCTCAGACTTTTAACCATTGGGCTGTGATATTCTTCTCACAACGCCTTCCGATGTTTCAGACTTTTCCAGCTGCTGGGTTCAGATGTAGTCCCATTGATGTTAGGGCTCCTGGGCTCCATCTTCTCAACTTCAGTTTGTCTGATTTTTGATAGCCTGTCTTCTCCAGATGTTTCTGAAAATTTCTGCAAGGAGGGAGTTTGTCTGGTCCAGTACTGGCCACTGCTATTTTGCTTTTATAATGTCATGGATCTATTACCTCCATTTTGTATGACAGAATCTCAGAATTAGAAAGGGTTTTAATGGTCATTTAGATCAACCCTTAAAAAATGTCAGAAACTTGACTCCACTATGACACATCATCAACACTCTGTCTCAATGCCCCCAGGGACAGAGAACTTGCTACCGTCTTAGGCTGTCTGTGGCGACTTTGGAAGACATCACAACCTGTTCACATCTGCTTCCACATAGAGTCTTCTGTTGGTCTCATGGGGAAGCTCAAAGGTACTAAAATATAATTCTCAAAAAGTAGTGGTTGGTTGAATCCAGGACACACGATCCCTGGGTTTTGGAAAAATTATCTTCCTTGGATAAACTCCAAAGCAATTCACAGTAAAGCTGAGGAGAATGGTAAGATGGCAAAAACCAAAGAGGCTATTATAACACCGAGGGGGCTGATGTAAAGGAAACTGCGGTGCTTTCAGTATGGAAGGGAGAGCACCTAAACCAACAAGTGTGAAGTGGCATGTTTGTGTTTTATTGATTTTCTATCTATTGATTTTAATGGATGAACTGTCTGCCTGAGAGAAAAGAGACCAACAGTGAAGCCAAAACCCAGACACAGGGGTCCTGCAAGGGGGGACGGAATTACATATAAAACACCCCAGGAACTGCCTTCATGTTCAACCCATGGGCACATTCCAAGGCTCTAATCCTTCTCTAGGAATCCTGGAGGGAGATAGATTGATGGGCTTGCCTAAGCCTCGTCTCCTTTCCTCTCAGGAAATTCTGGCTGCAGGGAGAATGGAGTAGGGGCATTCGTTTTGGTCTTACTGAGCCATTGGGTGGCCAGGAGTATTCCGAGCTTCATTGTGTCTGATGCTTCTGTTTCTCAAATACCTAGCATGTGTTTTAAAAAAGGAATGAATAAATGCCTGGTGAATTGTTCCCTTTATGGGGGGTTCAGACAGGAAAGCATTCTTCAATTGGGAGTTTATCTGAATATCTCATTTCTTTCCAGTTGGGAAACACCCAGAGGGGCAGGGACCACTCTTACACTTCTCTTTCAGTGCCTGGCTGTGATACTGTGGTATATATCTTAGGAGGTCTTGGGGTTCAGTATCAGCCTTTTCCTCCTTTGATAATACTAGAGGGTAGTTTTAATACTAGAGGGTGGTAAGATAGTACCTGGCTGGTTCCTGAACACCTACGATATGGAAAGCAGTATGTGAGGCTCTGTGTAGAAGAGAGGAGCGCAGGGTTTGTTAATTTCCCACAGCACCTAAGTAAGAAATACAAGAAAACTTACCATCACTTTCAATACGGAAGGTGATTGAATTTTCTACACCAAAAGTCAGTCTTAAAAAGACATCAACATAAATAGTTTATAACATCATAAAAGTGGAATGCTGTATATATACATATCATGAATTAATGTTTTTTATAGGGATGAGGTATGTGGTTCCCGCAAACATGACCTATTTGCTAGAGGGGAGACTAAGACAGTAAAAGACAAATTAGTAAAATATATAAGATGTTAGAAGGTGATCAGTGCTGTTGAGGAAAATTAAGCTGTTAAGGAGGATAGAGTGTTGGGGATGGAGGTGGGAACGGGACAGTTTTAAATAAGGCAGTCAGGGAAAGCTTTAACATTTGAGCAAAGACATGAAGAAGGTGAGAGAGCAAGTCATGTGCGTATGAGGGGAAGAGTGTTCCAGGCAGAAGAAAAAGCAAGTGCAAAGGCCCTGAGGCAGGAGTGTGTGTGGCATGTACAAGCAACAGTGAGGAGGTCAGATGACTAGTGTGGAGGGAGAGAGGGTTAGAGAGGATGTCAGGGAAGTGGGATAGAGCTGGGGCAATGACACCCTTGGAACATGCCTCGAGAGGGAGCGAGGTCCTTGTCGCGAGGAGAGGCTGAAGGAACCCTTGGCAGGGATCTTGTGGTGACGGATGAAGTGTCAAATGATCAGCTGCATACAGCAGCTTCTCGGGTCCCTTGCAAAATGGATTCCACCATGAGTTCATGAAATAGACAATGGCTGTCCTGTGCTTACCTCAGATGGGGTTTATCTGAGTGAAAGAGATTCAGGCTAGAGGGCCTCAGCATTTGCTGTGGGTGGGCGATGTGGCACGAGCAGGCTCCGAGGGGCTCAGCACAAACTTCATTACACCAACTACAGTCTTACTTGGACCCTCCCTGCCAAGGCATTGCAATTTGGCTCAACTTAAAAATCAACAATTCTTTTCTCCCTCTCAGTAGATTATACCCTCCTGGTGTATAGGTAGGAGGGAAAATAATTCAGTTTGTGAAGCTCCAACAGGTACTTTATAGTACATTAATGTCCACTTAGCTGCCACATGGATTGCTCTGTCAATACCCAAGGCATTTAAAGTTGCAGTTTTAGGATCTCTTTCACGCTGGGTACAGACACACTCCAGCTGAAGTTGTTGCCTCTTACGCTCCCAGCTGCTAGTGACTGACTGATTTTTTTACCCTTCACCATTGCTTGGTGGAGGATTGTTGGGGCTAGAACCACCTGCCACATTTTTTTTTAAAGCTTTCCTTTTTTCTTTAGCAGCTGTCGCCTCTGGTCTTTTACCAGTTTTCTCAATGGTGAGGAAGGAAGGACAACAGATTATGGATAGTCTTTTGTTTTTATTATTTTAACATTTACTTGTACATATTTGTGGGGTATGGTGTGTTGTTTCAATACATGCATATACTGCACACTGATTCACTTAGGGCAGATGACAGAGTTTGTGCCCATTAGTCCACTGCTTCTCCTCGCCCTCACCCTTATGGATAGTTTTATAATTTGGTTAATATTAACTGTAAAACATTTAGGTGACTAAGTGTTTGGATTGTCATGATAACCAGTGTGTAGAAATCCTAGTTAAGTTTTCTTGTTTACCTGGATTAAGGACTATTCTTCGATCATGTAAAATAGTTTATGTATCATGTGTATAGCTTTGGTGTGGAGGGAGGTTATCTTTTTTTTTTTTTAAATAAACTTTTAATTTTAAAACCGTTTTAAGACTTCCAAAAAAATTGCAAAGATAGTACAGAGTTCCCATAAACCCTGTGCCATTTTCCCTATTGTTAGCATCTTAGATTAGTATGGTACATTTGATGCAATTAATGAACAAATATTGATACTTTACTATTAACTAAAGTCTGTACTTGATTCAGATTTCCTTATTTTTTAACCTAACATCTGTTTTGTGTTCCAGAATCCCATCCAGACCACCACAGTACATTTGGTTGTCATGTCTCCTTAGGCTCCTCTTGGCTGTGACAGTTTCTCAGACTTGCCTTGTTTTTGATGGCCTGGATAGTTTCAAGGAAGATTAGTCAGGAATTTTGTAAAATGTGCCTTAATTGTGATGTATCTGATGTTTTTCTCATGATTAGATTGAGCATCTGGGTTTTTGGGAGAAAGAGCCCAGAGGTAAAGTGCTGTGTTCATCACATCCTATCAAGGGTACACACATACCATCAACGTGACTTACCACCACTGATGCTGAACTCAGTTATCTGGCTGAATTAGGGTTTGTCAAGTTTCCTCACTGTAGAGCTATTCTCTTATTTTTCCTGTTTTCACTCTGTGCTTTGGAAGGAAGTCAGTATGCACAGTCCTCACTTAAAAGTTGTAGTTACACTTTACCTCCTTGAGGGCAGCATGATGCAGAAATTATTTGGAATTTTGCTGGAGGGAAGAGTTGTCGCCTCTTCCTCATTTACTTATTTATCCAATCATGTATTTATATCAGTATGAATTCATGGATATTTATTTTATACTTTGAGTTATAATTCAATACTATGTTATTTGTTTTGTTCCAGATTTGGCCATTGGGAGAGCTTTTTCAGTTGGTTCCTGTGTCCCTTTGACACTCTCCCATCGTTTTGTGTGTATGTGTGTGTGCGTGCTCACTTTCTGGTACTAGAAGATGTTCCAGGATCATTTTGGTATGTTTCCTGACCCAGTCCAAGAATCAGCTATTTCTGCAAGAAACCCTGGATCCTTTTATTAGAGAGTGGTATTAGAAATAATAAACTGGGTGCTAAGAGTGCTCATTGTTACTGGGGATTGCTTCTAGGCCTGGAGCGATTATCTTTTTCTTTAACACAAACATTAATTGGGATATAATAGAAAGGGCTCTGAATTCAAAGCTGATATTTGGGGCACTAGCCTGCATTCCACCATATAAATGTGTGTGTAAATGTGGGCGAGCCACTTCATGACAGCCTCAGTGACGTATAAAGTGAGGATGTTGATACCTTGCCCACTTCATTAACAGGGTTGCAACAAAGATCCAGAGAGTTCATACCCCTTGAAAAAGTTTTGCAAATTGGAAGGTCTTGCACAAAGATTTGTTTTATTTTCATCATCCAAATACTTTTGCATATATTGTACCTTGTCACTGCTGTAATTTTCGTTTCATCAGTTTCAAGCACAGGATCCCAGATACCAGCATTTGTTATTTATTTAAAATTTTAAAAATATCATTTTTAAACTTGTAATTCCTTTGTTAATATGCCAATTAGAAATTTCTGTTATGAAAAAGGTCATAATATTTTACTTAAATTATTTCACTTTCCTCAAATGCTTCCCTATTTTAAAAGGTTTAAAAAGGAGTTGAATAAGTCATATGCTGACCAAAATGTCATTATAATTACTACCAGTGGTTATGTCAGAGAAGCCTGGGGAGACTTGGAACCATCTCCTTCAGCAGGCTCCCCTCCCACACCAAATAAATATGCCACGTCCAAGTAGAGCACTTGCTATGCAAAATGTCACATTGAGACAGTTTCCTCATCCCCATCTCAATCTGCTTGTCCACCCTCCTCTCCCGTATAGAAATTCTAGGTCTGCCAATGTGGCTAGCCAGAAGATTTATTTACCCTCCAGCCTGTGCGCTAGGAACAAAGCAAAGACTAAATTTTACTTTCCCCAAGCACTGCAAGTGACGAGGCCTGTGCATTGTACGTAATGTGGCAGCACTCTCAGTAATTTTAAAACAGATTCTCCAAGGCAACTAATTTGAAAGAGTACAACAAAATCAAATCAACTCCTTTCTGTTTGATGTCCCTTGTGTAAACTAACTAGATGGCATATACACATACATATATATGGCGCCATGGAGATGCAGTCAGAGACTGAGCACGGGAGGCTCAGCTCAAAGCTGTCAGTCTCTGGGTATTGCTCCCCTGGCCTGGGTGACCCTGTGGAATAACCTCCAGCTGTGGGCTATAAATGATGTAGGAGAAGCGGTGAACCATCTCAGCATGAAGGGAGACACATTTTACCGATGCTGCTGTGTTTGTGCTGCTTATTGGAATTTTAAAACGAGGTCTCATCCAGAAAAAGGATCCCCTGCTCTATCCCAGCACCTGACAATACTGAGGTTTTGCTTCTGTACCAGGAGGCAGCTCAACTGTGCTACTGACTGGCTCTGCGTGGAGCTCAGCTCACTCATAATACCTGTTTAAATCAGATTATTTGTCTTTCCTTTTAATTAAGATCTAATGTTAGAGAGAGGGAAGAAATAAACATGCAAGGAAGATAGTTGCCTATTTTACTATGGGACCCAATATAGCAATGCTCATCTTAAACATGAGAATTATTTGGTTCCAATAGGATTTTTATTTTGCTGTAAATAAACTGGCCTAAAGTGAAATGACCAAGGGAAGAGAAGGCAGGGCAATAAAGTCCAGACTGCTTCAAAATGTGTGTATTTAAACTAACAATCAGGGTATTTCAAGTCTGATATGGGAAGGGAGCTTTCTCATTGGTTTGGAAAAAGCTCCCTATGGGCTCTTAGTCTTAAACACAGCCTAACAGAGTGATACTTAATGAGAGCCATGTGGATCTCAAATTCAATTTTGTTTCTCACTGGCTAAAGCATGTATTTAACTTTGATCTGTAAGTAGGAATCAGGAGCATGATTGGCTAATGTTTGACTTCCAGTTGGCCTAATGAGATTTTTTGAATATCAATATTGCCACAGCATCATAATGTATTTGCTGACTTTTTGTGGCAGTGGAAAAGTATTGCTGTCTATTAGTCAAGTAACTAGGTTTCATAACACCATAGTAATTACTCCAATTTCTTGTTGGTGAGTGTGGGACAACTGCTTCTTAATTTTTGGAGAGGTCAGCATATTTTTTTAATTGATGCTTAGTTTGACTACATCTAATGTCAGTCAACTGTTGTTAATAAGCTCTATTATAACGTAAAAGTGCTGATGTTTTAAACATAGTTGGTGAAATCCAACAGGGCTGTGTATTCAGGACTGCTCTACAAGGTTGTATTAGACATTCAGCTGCAGTACTGAATTTATGCTGTTAAATTCATTTCAGCCTTTGAAACCTGACAACTAATTTTGGATAAGAATGATTGGAATTGATAAACTCTTATTTTTGGAAGTGGCTGTTTTTCAGAACAAATCTTTTATCTAGTGTGGCACATAATTTAGTGGAAACATACACAAATTGGCATTGCTGTTGATCACAGGGGCTGGGGAGCATTTAAGTCATTGGATCCTTTATTTTCAGGAAGAAATAAAAAATATTGTATGAGGTCATGATGCACACCCAAAACAATACACATGTGGCAGCAGTTTGTAAATATTATATTTTTAGAAATGGACATGGAAAAAAATACACTTGGTGTCAGTTTTCCAAAAATTTTATATTATTACCTTTAGGAGAAAATGTAAGAAAACACTTGGACATTTCTGGCATGGCAGACAATGGCAGTGAAAAGGAAGCAAGGGATGTCTACAGTAGGTCATGAGTAACTTCTTCTATAGAAAAGGCTCTTTACGTGTGTATCCCACTTAATCTTTATAAGAACTGTGAGATAGCTAATGTTAACCTCACTTTGTAGCTAAGGAAGCAGCTTTGGTGAGATTGGATCACTTGCCCAAGGCCAATTGTTAGAATATGGCTGAACTGAAACTCAGATTCAGATCAGCCTGGCTCCAAAGCCCATTTCTTTTCATTAAAATAGAAGTTTCATGAGCAAATGAACCATATCATTTTTGCTCACCTCTGCATCTCCTCTACGTCTCTGAGGTAGTAGTTGGCACTCAGTGAAACAATAGCTTCTTGCCAATCCCTTCCCTGACCTTCTTTGAATTGACCATCTGAAACTATGAACTGCCTTTTCCCCATAATTATTCCTTTGTATTTTATCTACAATGACATCAAAACCCTCTCGTAGCACACTCATTTATAATTGCTGCCTGTCCAGCCTCCATTTCTCTTCCTAATAATTCTCTCATAGTATCTCATGATGACCCCAAGAATGAAGAAGATGCTGTCAGCTTCATTCTCAAGGTGAGGAAATGGGAGCTCAGAAGAGTTAAGTGGCTTTCCACAGGCACACATCTTGTGGGTGGCAAACCTGGTGTCAGATTCCAGGTCTGCTCTACTTCAGTGCTTGGGCTCCTTCCACGGGGAATCTGAGCTGGGTCTTGAATGTGGAGATAGAATTGTGGTGATGGGACATTCTAGGCAAAGGCAGGCTAGAATAAATAAGCATGAGCAAAAACTTGGAGATGAGAGAGTACATAGTCAGTGCCGACAGGAAGGACCTTGAATAAAGCCATCGGGACTCAGGTATTTTAGATTTGCTTTTGCTAAAGGGGAACCTTTAACAATGCTCTGCTCTTCCTTCTCGACCATTGCAATCTTGAGTCATGCTCTTCCTTGTTTAGGATGAATCGGTAGGACTTGAGAACCGTTTAGCTGGAGGGTAGCTCTAGTTCTTTGACAAACTCCTTTTCCTTCCACCCATCTTACAGCCAGCCGCTGCCTCCATCCCCCCCCACATTTCCTGTTACTGCCTTCCTCTAGGCAGACAGGAAGATTTGCCTCAATCCTCACTTTGAGTTTCACCCTAAAGGCACATCAAGGTGTGCTGGTTAAAACATCTCTGCTGTTTGTCTCCTACCACATCTTCCAGAATTTCTCCTCCCAATGAACACCTTGTTTTCGGCTTTGGGAGCGAGTATTCAATAGAGCCAGGGATTCTCAAAAGCCCATTCCTGATGACACAGTTTAGTTTTTTCTCCTCTCATGCTGTTGTTTAAGTTTTAGGTTTCTCTCTAGGGAGCTTCTTGAAGTTCAGAAATTCGACCACAAATACTGTCACTGCTGAGCTCCTGCGATAAAGCAGTATAGTAGTATAAAGCCCAGTCACATCAAGCTTGTCAAATGTTTATTTTAGATCAGGAAACAAAGGAAAATCCTTAGCTGTTCTGGTCTTGTGTTGGTAGGCTGAGGAAAGAGGGAGCGTCTTGAGTTTCCAAATGTTCTCATCTGACAAAGGTTTCCCACGATGGCCATCTTGTCCATGCTTACATTTACTCATCTTCTCTCTGAACCACTTCTTCCTTGTTGTCATTCTCATGTGACACTGACTGTTGTTCTTGGCAAACGTCCCTTATCTTTGGTCTCAGGAATGAAGAAGCCACCCTGGCCTGAGCACAATTTAGCTCCCCCTCCTCTTATCCAGCGCCTCTACTCCCACCAGTGCCTTGATGATGTAATTTGGGGTGTATCTTAGCTGCCCACTGCCTTTTCCCTGCTATTTCACAAAATTAGCTCCACTACGTGGTAGGCTCTGGTTTAGACCTAAGGACTTAGTGGCAAACAGGATAGATATAAGGTCCCCGCACCCTGTAACCTTTCATTTTGCTCTCCCTCGGGGATTTCTGCCAGTTCACTGACAGTTTTCCACACTTGCAGAGCTACTCCTCTGCTGTTTTTCTGAGCATCAGGTAGCATTGTGGACTCTTTCTGCCCTTTAATTCAAATGACTCACCATTTTATGAAACTGAAGCGTTTATTTTGCTCAGCAGAGCTGGAGCATTTGGTGCATACTTGTTTCTAGATCATTTATAAAAATATTAGAGAAGGCGAATGTGAGTGTAGCCTCTGGGGCTCCCTCTTGTTGCACTTTGTCTCATCTTTAAGCTGATTTACCTGACACAGGTTAGGTATATAGAAAGTGTTCAATAAATATCTTGTTGATTCATTGATCCCCTTTGCTTGTCAGGCTAGTTCCCACAATCCCAGAATGACTCAGTGTGTTAACGGCCCTGGATTTGAAATACTGTCAGAAGTCTCTTTTGAGGCTAAATAAACTACATGAATTCACTTGTCCTTGTTCCCATGCTTGCCCTCTCAGAGCAGCTGCATGATCGAGCCGACCTGAATTCATTGCCTCCCACCCCAATCCTATTCATGTTCTCCCATTGGCTTTGTTGTCTTCAGTCTTCAGTAGTCTGAAAACTTTGATTCCAAGTGTTTACAGGTCTCAGGATGAAACAGAGTCATTTATCTTTCCAGGGTCTGGGAGCCTGCCTCTGAAGCCTTCTGCCAACCCTGCATCATGTTGACCACTGGTAGCAACAGTTTGAGTGTTTCATTTAGCTCCCAATTTTATCCTTGAGTTCAAAGCATATTTATAAATTGCAGCTTTTTTTTTTATAGCAGTGGAAGGCATATCAGTGATGTTCATTTACACAAATACTAAGTACCAAGACTGTTCTAGGTTCAAATCACAAGGGTCCCTGTGATCGGGAGCTTATATTCTAGCAGGGGTTGAGACAGTGTCTTAGCTTATTTTCTGTTACTTATAACGAAATACTTGAAAGTCAGTAATTTAGAAAGGAAAGAAATTTGTTTCATACAGTTTTGGAGGCTGTGAAATCCAAAGTTGAGGGGTTGCGTCTAGTGAGGGTCTTCTTCCTAGAGGGGACTCTCTGCACAGTCCAAAGTTGGCTCAGTGCATTACATGGCAAGAAGGCAAGAGCATGTTAATGTGATTTCTTACTCTCCTTATAAAGCCAGCATTCTACTCCTATGATAACCCATTACTACATGAATGGATCAATCCATTCATGAAGGCATATCTCTCATGATCCAATCACCTCTTAAAGGCCCCACCTTTCAAATATCATAGTCATACTTTCCATCCTCTTTATACTGTTATAATGGGTATTAAGTTTTCACATGAGATTTGGTGGGTATATTCAAACCATAGCACATAATAAATAAGCCAACACATTTAAAAATGAGAATTTCAGATTGTGATGAGAGCTATAAAACAAATAACTAAGCTGAAGTGATAGAAACATGGGGCCAGGCAGGAGAAAGACACTAATTTAGACAGTATCTCCTCTTTGAGGAGAAGACATATCACTGAATATGGCATGATGGGGAGCCCGCTGTGTGCCAATCTTGATGAAGAAAGTTCCAGGTAGAGGAGACACAGGCAAGAGGGAATACCTTGGTGCTCTATTCAGAATGCCTGCGTGCATTTTGCCTGGACACCAGTTCCAATTATGATATCTGATGTGACTACTTCTACTTAATAGTTTTAATAATCACCAGGTTATATGCTAGACATTTTATATACATTAGCACTAGTTGCTAAAATGTAAGCCACACGAGGGCAGCGATATTTGTCTATTTTGTTCAATGATGTATTCCACATGCACATAGAAAGTACTTGATGTATCTTTGTGAAATAATCAATTCCTTACTGCAGCTCTTCAGAGGAAGCAGTAACTCCCCTAACAGAGAGATTAGAAGACTAAGATCCAGAAAGGATAAGTGGCTCAGGTGATTAAGGGGACCTGAGATCTGAGCTTAGACTGTCAGACCATCGGAGCTCTATCTCTGCTGCTTGGTTTAGCCCATTTGACCCACCTGCTTCCAGGGTCTAATCTACTTAGCGTTCCTCTAGTCCAGATTGAGGCAGGGTGTTTATCTGGCTGTTTTGCTCCCTTCTGTTCATCAGGGAGTGGCCCTTCAGCAGCACAATCATTATGTGATACCACTTATTTCCCGGCTAACTTGCTGCCTTTGATTTGGGCTCAGATCTTTTTAAAAGGCAGAGCTCAAACTCTGACTGCCAATGCATGCCCTCTGAGAGGTTTTACATAAATCACAGAATCAGAGCATGGTTCATGCTCTTTCATTCAGATACATATAAAGGAACAGAGAGGAGGGGAACTGACATGAATTGAATACCTACTATGTGACTCATTCGTGATGGACCTTTTGTATTTTATATGCAGAACGTAATTTGATTTAACAATGGTTACTATAGGAAAGTGGTGACAAGAATTGGTTTTGGGGGGAGTCAGATAAAACTGCATTAAATTTCAGGTTTTAGCATTTATAAGCTATATGCCTTTAGAAAAGTTACTTAATCTCTCTGATCCTTAGTTTCTTATTGTTGAAATAGGTCTAATGTTACTTATCACATAGGCTGATTGTGAAGATTAATAAAATAAGACAACATTTATAAATGTTTACTCAAAGCCAGCATTTAATAAATGCGATTTATTATAAATTATAATACTTTATCGAGTCTAAGATGCAGTACATTAAATACCAATATTTTGCATATCATTAAGAGAAAATGCTGTCAATTTAACTCTCATGCATTATTGTAAGACACATTCAGATATCAGAGGTGGTAAAAGGTAAGAAAATGGGCATTTTAAAATGATTGAAATATTATGTGTGAAATATTGAAATATTATATGTTATGGAGCTCATTATTAATGACAATAAATTAACAAATTACTAAAACATCTAAGGCAAATAATTGGTTATTGTTTGTCAGGTGCTTTAGGAACGAGTGCTGGCACCTTTCTTTATAGCCACTCTCAATTATTCATGACACTCAAAGCCAAAAAGATTTTTCCTACATCAAGTCAAGCTGTCCCATAACAATTTAAGCCAGCTCCTGCTTGTTTATTCCACTTGGAGATAATGAGCAAGTGGTCAGTGGGCCCAGAACAGTCATTCATCTGCTTGTTAACTTATAACTTAAATGCCTTTCTTTCAGACTAATTACAATTAAATTGTCCAGGGCTGCAAAACATCTCACCAATGTAATGTGGATGAATTCAGGGAATTAAGAGATTTTAAAAGTTGGCCATTTATTCATTCAACAAATATTAATGGAGAGCATAATGTGTGCCTAATCTTTTTTAAATGTTGGGGTTAGGATAGTGAACTAGAAAAGGTCTCTGCTCTCATAAAATTTGGAAGAAGACAGATAATAAATGAATAACAAAGAAATAATATTTTTGGATGGTGATGGAGTCTATGACAAAAATAAAGCAGGAGAATGAGACAGAAAGTAACTGACACTTGGGCTGTTGTGCATAGAACAGCAGGGACATTGCTCCGGGGAGGTGACTACTGAGCAGAGACCTGAATGATGGGAGGGGAGAGAGAATGTTCTGGTCAGAGGCAACAGCTATTGCAAAGACTCCCAAGGTAGAAATGGGCTTGGACCAATTAAAAAATAGAAAGAAGTGGAAAGTAGTAAATATGGGGAGAGAATGGGTAGGCAAGCTGGAGGGGTAGGTAGGGGCTAGATCATACTGAGAACTGATAAGGCCAAGGTAAAGAAAGAGGAGCTTATTTTAAATGTAAATGAAAGCCAGTGTGTGTGTGTGTATGGGTGTCGTTAAACTGAGAAGTGATAAGATCTAACTTGCTTTTAATTTTTGTCTGATTTCTCTGGCTGTAGAGAGAGAAAATTGTGAGGTGGGAGAGAGGGGACAACAATCACAGCAGGGAGACTGGTCAGAAAAGTGCCACAGGGACCCAGACCAAATCTAAAATGGCAAGGATAGAAACAGAGAGATGTGGTCATATTAGGGCAGATTTTGGAGGTGGAGCTCTTGCGACACGGATCTGGGAGAGCATAGGAAAGAGAAAAATCAAGACTGACTCCTGGCTTTGGGGCTGAGCAGCAGAATGGATGGTCATGCCATTTATTGAGGTAGGAAAAAGCCAAGCAGAAGCACATTCAGGAGACATCTGTGGTCAAGTTACCACTGAGACGTCTATCGGTCCTTCAAGTGGAGGTGGAGAGGAGGCAGGTGTGTTGTACGGAGCTCCAGAAAAGAAGTTGCTGTTAAATATATAAATTTGGGATAGTATTTAATGCTCAGGTGAGATTTTTTAGGAGAGAATGGAGATAGAGTTGAGAAGACGTTTAGGGGAAGAGGACAAGGAGATTTAGAAGGAGCCCCCACGGAGGGCGACACTGGTGTAAGATGAAGGTCAATTAAGAGAAGAAGAATAAACAAAGGACTAAAGATGCCGAGCACTGGATCATAATTGCAGGTGGCTGACCCATTATAGGATGGGAGTGTGTGAGAGGGAGAACTTTCCTGGGATGGACCAATACTGACGATGATCAGAGGAGGCACCATCTTTCATTTCAGAAACTGAAACAGAAAGTTTCAGTGACTTGACCAAGGTTACAGAGCTGAGAAGTGATCGAGCTGGGACTTGAACCAGGGGATCTCCACTCCAGCACGTGGGCTCTTCACCGCCACCTACACTGCCTCTGTGTGGGATCCTAAAAGAAATTAAATGGAGGGATGGGAACTGTGAATTGGCTTAGTGAAAAGGTATTTTGGTCAGCTGCACCATTTGGATACAGTGCCATTTTGAAAGAGGCCAGAAACAGTCATAATGAAAATAAACATGGAATGGAGAGAGCAGGCAGAGCTCATTTTCTCTCTTTCCCTTCCAGGTAGTTCTGAACAATAAAAAGGACCAACCACTATTCATATCTGATTAAACGAAAGTTAAAAAAAAAAAAAAAAGTAAAGAGAAAAGACCGTAAGAGCCAAGTGGCAAGCTTAATCTTTGGTATTGAGATTGATGGAGAGAAGCAATATGTAAAATCCATTTAAAATATGATTTCATGTTCCAATATACATTTTGAATTTATGGGGAACTGACTTCTGCCATTTATTCAGAGAGCAAAAAAATGCATATGCTATGCAGCTGAACTTATCATACCGTAATGGGACACCTAGCATTTTTCACGAGTGATTGATCTTCCCCACCCCTTAACAGTTCTTTCCTAACTGTTACAAAAAATGGAATACATTTCAAGCTTTTCTTGAGTTGAATTGAGCAGAAACCAAAGAAGGCACTAGCACTTGCCAGCTGTAGTAAGGAGAAAAAAAAATAAAAAAGAGTTTGGGGGTGGAAGAGTGTCTCCTTCACTTTATGAAAAAGGAAGAAAATTTCAACTGGGAGAAACACCCGGGGGTGGATATGTTAATTGGAATATTCCCCACTAAGGTTAAATAGAACTTAAACACTGTTTGAAACCTATGTTATATATCCCAAAATACATACTGAACCAGGCGGTAAAGAAACTGGGTTTTATTTCCAGCTGTGTCGTTGATTTGAACAACTTGTTTTACCTGTCTGTGGAGCTCAGTTTATCCATCTTCAAAATGAGAAACACAGCATTTGCCTATACCCAACAAAAAGCCAGGTTTCATAGTCAAAGCTAAGGGTCCTATTTAAATTTGAATTTTAAGGTGAGTGGATCTTCTTTCAGAAAATGTTCAGAATCCTAGGAATAGGCAGAAAGGGAAGCAGCTGAGGTCAGGGGCAGGGGAGCTCGAAAAGTCCTTATTTTGCACAGACATTCCTGCAATTATACAGATCCTAGTGCTAGTTCCTTTCTTGGGTGGCTTGTGTAACTTGTAACTAACACTTCCCCACTAGGGTGACCTGGGTTTGTCCAAGACTTCCCAGGTTTTAGCACAGAAAATTCCAAATCCTGGGGACTTGCTCAGTCTGGGTCAAACCTAGTGGATTGATGATGGAGCCTTGGGTCACAGTTGCCTTGACGTTTGTGTGTGTTTGCGGACTACAAGCTTCATGAGAGCATAGGAAGTGAAATATACTAATCATCTTCTCCTTGTAGTTTTGACAGTGCGTGTTGGGTCCATAGTACATCCCTCCTATAAATACTTCACTGATTGATTTGTTTCCCAAATTCATCTGCCTTCTACAAGATATTTTGCTAGGCAATTTCAAATACATTATTGTATTTATCATAACAGTCCATTGAGGTTAGTAGTGACCTTTCCACGTATAGATAAAACAAAAAACAAAAAAACTAAGGTTCAAAGAAAAGAGGGATTCACAGAAAGCTACCCATCTTATCGTGGCTGATCTGGGACTAGCACCTGGTTCCTCACTGAGCATAGCTCAGACTCTCTTCATTACATCATACTGGTTCTTGCTTTCTGGGCTTGGAACGCCCTTGCCCCTTACTTGTCCAGAGGATATATGATGCATTTCTCAAGGTCTACGTCAAGGCTTAGCAACTACTCCAAGTGACTTTCCCTAGTGCCCTTACCTGTTAGAATCTCTCTGTTAATTCAATCAACATCATTCTTTATTTTCTTTGGGGTTTAATCTTTCCTTCCTTTTCTACTATTGGTTTTCATATCTGAGTCTTGCTTTATGTTTCCTGGGTGATTGTTTACATCTTGAGGACAGAGATGAGAGCTTCACTTTAAATTCATCTTTAAATTCCCAGCTGCCATGTGTCTGCTCATTCATTCATTCATTCAAAGGTTTTGACAATGGATTCAGCAGAATCTTGACTATGAAGGGAAAAGGGACACCTGGCTTGAGGTCAGTGGGAGAATGTGATACTTGAAAGCAGAGAAATATCTTTAATCAGTTTGGTTGGCCATATATTTTGAGTTTTATTCATGTGCCAGACCAGCAAGACTTGCACAAGACTCTTCCCATAGCATTTTCACCATGTTTCCTCAAAATTTTTAAAGCTCTGCCAGGCAATAAAAATGTTCAGACTCTATGACTATCAGAAGAAAGTTCTCTGTCTGATTAATTTATTTGGCAGGCATTTTTTGAGCACCTGCTGTGTACAGATTGTCATGTACAGGTCCTGTGGGGAATTCAAAGACTGCAAAGCTCAGCTGCTGCCCTCTAGGATCTCATGGGCTGGCTGGAGGGCCAAGACGGACACATTCGTCACTGTGTTAGGAGGCAGCTTATGTGTGCTGCAGATGTGTGAGTTCTCAGGAGGAGGGGAAACATCACTCACCTGGCCCTGGACAACTTTCTGGAGGAGATGGGATTCTAATTGGGACTTGAAGTTTGAAGAAAATTGAAAATAACAGTGATTCTCAATTTCAAGTGTCGTAATGGGGAAAGTAGCTTCTGAATTTGGGTTTGGAGGTGTCTCCCCTCAAACTCCCCCTCCATGGTCCTCTACTTTTCTTTCTGAGAAAACTTGCTTTTCTGAGTCAATTTGTCCTGTACTGTTCTCTCTTCCCTCCCTTTCACATACACTCCCTGCCTTTTTTCTTTTTTCTTTTTTCCATTTGGAGGAATCTGTTTTCGTTTGGCAAGCCTGGTATTCCTCTCTGGGGCTGATGGCCCAGTTTGGTTTCAATTTGGTCTCGTTTCCAGACTTGTAATGATAGAAACCTTACAGTCCGGCTCATAAAAATCAGATCACACCACTTCTATTCATCAATGGTATCACCATCAACTGCAATTAACATGGCACAAAAAATACAATCATCAGGTTTTCATGTGAATGAAGAACATGGGGAAACGTTTACAGCATTTTATGGAATTTTTATAGACTAAAGAGTGACTGACATTAATAAACTGCAGAAAAATATTTTGGTTTGCTTTCTGGTTATCCTTGTATTTCCTATTGGAAACCTGTTGTCAACCGGTGTATGTCTTCTGTGCCCAGTGTACACACGTCTGCTGATAATTGCTATTTATACTTCATTTATAAAGAAATCCTGGAGGAACACTGGAACACAAATATGCACCATTTAGTTTCATTTTTATTCAGATCATATCTTCCTGTTGCTGAAAGGAAGGGAGGTTCTAATGCTTAATATTTTTTTCAAAACATGCTGTTTCTTTGATATGTTTTCTAAATTATTTTATTTCCAAGTGCTGGGAGCCAGGCAAAAATAATTGAATTGTCAGTGATTGGTGCAAATTCAAATACCTATTGACTAGGTTATTTTTGGTTTATCAGTATTCCTGCTCCTCTTCCATGTGACTGTATAAACAGAGCTATTATAGAATTGATATTTTCAGGAAACTCTCTTTGCTCTTCTACAGTTACCTTCTCCGAATCTGAGTTCAGCATTTTGCCTCCTGTATCCAAAGTGTCTCTCTGAAATCAGATCGGCGCTATTATTACTGTTGCTAACAATAGCTCCTGTCCACAGCAGGGAAGAACAATTAACAAATTCATCAGTTGTATTTGTTTACATGTCTGAGCTCAAGGCTAATTATTTAATTAATGTCTTCTGCCTTGAACAGAAGTGCTAGCACATGGAAGTGTTGCCGAGTGGCAAACAAGGTGAGATTTGAGAAATTTCAACTTATTTGTGATGTGTAAATAGACATTTATTTATTTAAGACTTACTTAGAGTAGAAGTATTTTAATCTCAACAGTTAACTTTGTGAAAGCTTGATACAAAGTTAATAAAATTAGCTAATGCTTTTTGCAGTCATTGAAATGTACTTCATATTTGTGACCTAGTAATTATAATAATAATAAAAATAGCAAACTATCCAAATATTTTAAAAAGACTCTGTCCCATTTCATGTTGTAGTACTGGGCAAATGTAGCTACAGTTTGAGCTCAACCTCAAAGGCCCAACCTAATTTCTGCCTCTTCTGTGTTTTCCCATAACTCCTAATTTAATATTTTCATTTGGTGGTGTACTTTGCATTGTGTGAAAAGTTGCCTTCCCTCTTCATGGGTGTTGACTTACGTCTTGGTGTCCCACGATCACTTATAGTGTTCCACACATTTCAGGTGCTGCATAAATGTCAGCGTGAATGGAAGGCTGATTTTCAGAATTTCATTGATTTTAATACCAACCAAGGATCTAGTTTGCCCTTAGAGCTGCTTCTTTTTAAATATGAAAGTACAGACAGAAAAATGAGACAGTTACCAGACCTTTGTGGTTACTAAAAAGCTTTTTTCTTTAACTATGTTTATGTCTTGGGTGGAAGTGGCTTAAAAAGAAGAAAGAAAAATCTCGCAGTGTCCAGTAATTCCCTCAGTTAAGGAGAGACATTTTTCTTCTCTGGTTTGCTCAACAAAAGATGGCTTTGGCACCAGGCTGTGCATTTCTCTTCCCTGTTTGTTATTGTTTAAGCAAATGAACTAGATGCTTCCTAGGGCCACAAACTCCAAGTATTATTGAATTTGATTATTCCACCTACTCCAATTATTTATTTGTTCCTGCCTATGTCTGAGGCAATTTGCTGGGTGCTGTTTTAAAGGCATAGACCTATAGGGAGGTGGTACAGTGTTAAAGTTGACGAGTGTGACCTCTGGAACTATAATACCTGTGTTCATTCATTAGCTCCAGGGTGGATGCGCTGTGTTGCTAACCTCTCTGTGTCTTCGTGTTCCCATCTGTAGAACAGGGATAGTGATAGTACCTACTCACTGTTGTGAATAGGTTGTTGTGGTGAATAAATTAATTAATCTATCTAATGAGCATAAGGACCTCAGAACAGTGCTTGGCACAAAAATACATTCGCTCAATAGATATTAGGTAGGTGCTATGGATGGAATGTTTGTGTCCCCTCAAAATTCATACATTGAATTTCTAATCCCCAATGTGATGGTATGTGGAGTTGGGAACTTTGGGAGATGATTAGGTTTAGATGAGGTTTGAGGGTGAGGCCTGCATGATGAGATTAGTACCCTTAAAAGAAGAGGAAGAGACCAGAGCCCTCTCTCCCCCGACTATGTGAGGACACAGTGAGAAGGCAGCCATCAGCAAGCCAGGAAATGAGTCCTCACCAGGAACCAAACCTAGCAACACCTTGATCTTGGACTTCCCAGCCTTCAGAACTGTAAGAAATAAATTTCTGTTGTTTAAATCATCTGGGCTTTGGTATTTTGTTACAGCAGCCTGAGCTGACTAAGACAGTAAGTACAGTTTCTGCCCTCAGGCAATGTATAGTTTGGGTAGAAGGACATTATATGTGCCTTGTTGGTAGCAACAAGAGGCAATAGGAATTTAGAAGAGATAGTCCTTTCAGAGCAGGTGGGATTACAGCAGAGCTTTGATGAATGGTAGGAAGATGTTAAAACATGGAGCTGGGGGGCATTCAGAACAGGCAATCACATGTGGACCACTGTGGAAGTGGCAAAGCGCAAAGCATATTTGGGACATGAAGGAGATGTATGAGAATAGAGGAATGCGTGTGTGGGGAGGCAGTGGAAAGTCAGGATGGGCAAGTTGTAGAGGGCTTTGAGAGCAGAACGCAGCCACAGCATAATGCACAAGAGAATGGGCTTTGGAATCAGACTGACTTAGATGTGGGTCCCAGAATTGCTTCTTTTGATTGCACAACCTTGGGCCTGTCTGTGTACCTTTCTGGGTGTCAGAGTCTTCATCTGTAAAATATGCATAATTTACATGTGTTGTGATGCTCCAGGCACTCAAGAGATGGCTACCATTAGTGTATCTCCTGTGCACAGGATGTGGAGTTTTTGGAATTGAGGAGTTGCCTTCCGGCAACAATCTTTTAGAGTTAACTGGCTCAAGAATAAAAAGGACCTCTTGTTTGTAAAAAAGAGGAGTGGGGCAAATTGGGGTGGGTCAAGTCTTCTGGTTTTAATGTGAAGGGTTTCATGTACGTTGATAGGTTTTTTTCTGAACGTCATTTAATCAAAAGCTAAAGCAAGAGGTCTCATTCTGGCTCCCATGAGAACAGAGACTTCAGAGCCTCCAAAATACTTGCTAAAGGAAGTTTGTAGAAGAATAATACATTAATTGACATTTATGTAGAGTGCCCTTTTATGTTCCAGCTACTAGTACTTTCTGCACTGCAAATCCTGTAGCGAGTTGGTCCCCACTGACCTTTTTACTCAACAGTTTGCAATCCTGGGAGCAATTTTTAACCACAAAACATGGCCCATCCTATCTCTTCAGTTCGTGACTGAGGATGAAATAAGATTCTCTCATCTTGTTTGCACTACTGATTTGTTAGCTTTTTATTGATTAAAGATCTCAATGCACAATTTGTTTTTCATCTTAAGTAAGGATATTCTGTATCTGTCATACTGTCTATGAGTTATTGATGTACTATGATCTGTAAAAACTCTTTTGTCCCAGAAGTCAGGAGCACTCCACCTTCCTGAAGGGTTTTGGAAGGATAGTCATTCATTCTTTTCCATATCAATCAGTTTCAACTTCTTTCATGAGGTTTGTTGAACATCAAAGAAAAATTAGATCTAGATTTAGATGAAAACTGTTGAAGCTAGAAAGGCCCCTCTTAATTTGTATTATTTCATAACTGGTTTATTACAGGAGGATCTATAAATGTATATAACTGCTGAACAAACCTTTCACATTGCTCAGTATTTTTTCCCACTTACTTGGAATGACAGGCATTGTGGCATTTCCGTTTTAATTGCAAGCACGTTTTAAGAACATGTGCATCTATTGGACCATTAGAGGAGAGCTTGACTGAGCTCTTACAAACTGCACAGCTCATTCACATCAGGAAATGTGTGTAAATTATAAAATATATGAAACCCAAGCCTTTAATGGTAGCAAATTGATTCCCTAAGTGAACAAAGTAAATTAGTAATAAAAATAGTAAATCAACAGGCCTTTTTACCTTAACCTCATCCTATTCTGTGGATACAGGTTCTATCTTTTCACTGCCAACTTATTTTTTTTTATTAGAAGATTGCCATAAATGATGCTAGATATTAAAATCTTTTAAAAACTTCTAAAGCCAACAGCTCATTAGTACTTCTTGCCTTGTTTTAATCTTTCAAAAATATTAGATTTAGGAGCAAATAATAAATTATGGGAACATATACAAGTGGCATACCTTCATTGTTCTTGATTTACCATGCAAGATTGATAGATCTAATACTAAGTGCACTCATATAGAAAACTCTTGACCAGAACTATTTTATCCTTTACTGTCATGCAGTTGCAAACATTCTCTTTGTATTTTGCCAGTTTTATTTTTGTCATTCATTTAAGCATCTTTTTCCCTCCATTTAAGGATAAGTGCAGCAATAATTTTAATGGGCATGGTGAAAGGGAAGACCACTGAGAGATTAATAGTTGGACACAGCATGGTTTGAATGCAGCCTTTGATGCTAGTGAGCATGTTGGAGTTTTGATAGATAAGTCAAGCACGTGTTTACATTGCATTTAGAGAGACCTTTAGTCTTATGTCAGTAATGGGTTGTCTCAGCTACTGTTTGTGAATGTCCTTACTTATGAAGAGGAAATATTTTTCACTTGTCATGATAAACATGCATCATGTCCGTGTCTATATGTAGAAGCCTTTCTAACAACATTTTGTGTGTGTGTGTGTGTGTGTGTGTGTGTGTGTGTGTGTGTGTGTGGTACAGATGCATTTAGCTGTGATCTATATGGTGAGCAAATAATCCATTCTCCTGGTTTAGCCTGTTTTAATTTAGGATTCGTTGCAGACACATGGGGGCTCTCAGCACATTTGTTGCTCTGTTTAGTTCTTAACACTTTATTCTGCAATTCATGTTGATGTACTTGTTTCTTTTCATCCTGCTAGGATCTCCTTGAGGTCAGAGACTGTGTCTCTTCCATCTTCTTATATACAGAACCTGGCAGAGCACATCGTAGATGCTCAATAAATAAAAGAGGACAGGGATTTTAATAGGTGCCACGTGGAATTAGAGATCATGACTGAATTTGTAAGAGCAATCATTCTACTGGGACTCAAAGAAGACTTTAAAGAGCAGGTAGGATTAGAACAGGACCATGAAGGAAGGCTGGAAAACAGAATTTATGTGGATACCTTAGAACACAGATAAAGTTACAAGATTTCAAACATGTGAATGCCAGTGCATCTTAGACCCAAAGCAGGAGGTCTAGCCAAGAGCATATTTGGTTGGGAGATAGGAAAAGCCGCATGAGCTAGTTCAAGTCAAGGGTGTTTGTGTGGAGGAAATGATACAGGATATGGAAAATGAAAGCTGCTCAGACCTTAGATGAGTTGGAATGAGGCATCTGATCAGAGCGGAAAGCATCTTTCTCTGTAAGAGAGTGGGGCCTGGCTTTTTAAGTTTCTCCAGTTGCAGAAGCCACACGGTACCTCATTTCTACTTTCTATAGTTCCTCTATAATTTGGTTGGTTTTATTCCACTTATTCATGGGCCAATATGGCTGCATGCCCTGAATTGATAAGACCTCACAGTTCTATTGACCACAACAAAATGATGATGGTCTATGTGGCTCTTATGTATTCTCTCAGGAGAATTTGAGCTGATTGGCCAAGTCAATGGGTTGGCTGGCTGTGACCTGGCAGCCATTCCTGGTGTCTAATTAGCCAAGTTTGGGTAAGGGGGCAGGCAGATCTGTCTAGGGTGATTGAGTGATTCAGGTTCCTTAGAAGGGGCTGTGAGCAGGGCAGACAATGAGATATGCCCAATGCAGTTGGGCAGGAGAACAAGAAAAGGCACAGGGAGGGATCAACTCACATGTTTAAAGGCTTTGACGTGCATCTTGTGGCGAGAAGGCAGGTACTAATGGTTGGATTGTCTGTTCTGATTCAGGAAATTGAGAAAGAACCCCTTTCTCATGGCACATGTTTCCCTTCAGCAATTCTTGAAGAGCCTGACCTTGTGGTTAGAGTATGAGCCCAAGGGCAGAGGTGACAATCTGCCTCTTCACCAGAGCTCTGCCCCCTTCACCCTGGCCCTCCCTCCTCATTTCTTTACTTCTCTTCCCCTGGGCTAGGTTGGGGACAATATGTGTGTGAGGAAGAGTGACAGTTGTGTCAACTAAAACCCCAGACTGTCACTCTAAGACTGAGTATCTGTTCACGTGAATCAAAGTTCCCTATTTACAGAACATCCCTTCAACGTTTAACAAGTATTTACAGGTAGTCACTCTGTGGCAAGCACTGTTCCAGGCATGGGGGCCGTGGTGATGAATGTGACATATATATTCTGACCTTATGGAGCTTATATTCCAGTAAGGGGAGACAGGCAATAAAAAAATAACAATAAGATAATATCAGACAATAAGGGCAGTAGAAAACATTAACAGGGAAACAGAGCCCCTGGGAGTGTTTCATAGGACAAAGTGGCCAGGGAAGACTTCTTGATGAGGGGACACTCCAGGGTGCTAACGTTTGATGCACGAGAACCCCCAGTGCTCTCCTGCAAGCAACTCCCTTCTGAGCTGCTGTTAAGGTCCAGTGTTGGCCACTGCATTGATTTTATCTCTCAGGCCTCATTTAGGCTCCATGCAGCTTGTCTGCTAATAACGGTGCCTCTTTGGGGAAAATGCTGATGCAGATCAGGATCTTTAATATGTTCCTCTTGTTAGGATCTAATGACCTTGCACTTCCCTGGTCAGTGGGTGAAGGTGCCCATGGTCCCAAGTGTAGGGAATTACTTGAGGTGACATGAAACTTCTAGCTCACGTTGACAGAGGGGAGACACTCATCCAGAGTTCTGATGTCCTTTGTTTATGCCTGGGTTCTAATTTTGCTGAGTTCTTTTTAATTAGGACTTCACATTGGCAGAAGCGTGCATTCCAGCACATCGCTAGGCCCAGGCATACACATGGCTCATGCTAAAGTAATAAACCAATGCATGTTCTGTCTATACTTTGGTTTTGCATTAAATATTAGTTTTTTTGCTACAGTTCTTTGATTCAACATCCATTCAACTAGTGTTTTAATGGACTAATATTCAGAGAGTTGACTATTACTCACCTTTTGAAAAGTTTCTTTGGTCAACACTTTCAGAAAGTCTGACATAGTGTGTCCCATCTTGGAGATTCAGAAGACACATTAGTATCTTATACCTTCTTAGAGATTTTGGAGCAAAACAAACTGATTAACTCTTTTTAACTCGCATCCCAAACTTGTTGACCCTCTAGGCTGCTTTCTGGGGCATAATACTTAATAGCTTTTCTAGATGTAGGTCTGAAAATACTCATTGGACCTGGATCTCCCAACCTTGAAATGTAAGAGTCAGAGAAAACTACATGTATTCTTGGAAGTTTCCAGCACATTATCACTCACTTATAAGCACTAATGACTCCGATAATGTAGTGAAGTTTAGCATAAATAGGCTCATCATTAAAGTTGATGGCAGAAGTATAAACAAGGCCCACACTATTAAATTTGCTTTTTGTTTGTTATGCATTTGGAATTATCCCGCTATCTCTAGCTGTCTCATACTGGGTGTTTATAAACTTAAGTAGAATGTGGTATTATTTTGTTTTTCTGTCTAACCCAGAAGAATGAGGTGATTTTTTAAGCATCTCCTCACTTACAAATGGGATTACCAAAGCTGGCAAGAACAGTCCTCATAGTTTTCATTTTTTTTCTTTTCTTTTCTTTTTTGCCATTCTGGTCATAAGGCTTTTCAAAGCACCAGGGTTTTCCAGCAAAAACACAGCAATGGATTCAGGGAAGCAGGTTAAGGGGTCTGATGGTGTGACTTTGGCAAGACACTTAAGACGTATTGAGTTATTGTGCCATTATCTGTTGGCAGAGATGGTAAAACAGCATTATCTAGCACAGAGGGTAGCACAGGGCGCTGTGCTGGGGAGTTACAAGTGCAGGGTGTGTTTGGAGCCAGCCTGGCTGGTTGTGACTGCTGGTATTAGCTGAGAAACTTTGGGCAAATTACTTCATCTTTTTATTGCTCTTTAAAGTAGAGCTTATAATAAGGGAGTTGTGACAATTAAATGTGTAAATACATGTAAAGTGTTTAGGCCTGTGTCTGGTGCAAGTGTGTATATATGTGTGTGTGTGTGTGTGTGTGTGTGTGTGTGTGTGTGTGTGTATATATGTGTGTGTGTATATATATATACACATATATATATATCTCCACACACACACACACACACACACACACACACACACACACACACACACACTCAGCAAACACTCGCTTTTACATAAAACGGATGTGCTTGAAATGGTGGAACAGTATAGAGTCATGGGAGATATTAATTATTCCTGGCTCTCAAGGATTCAGACAAAAAGTAAAAAAGAAAATCCGATAAATGTTTATTGCCCACACAGAGCTTGCAAGTGAGAACACGCATGTCCCTGGCTGATAAATGCCACTTTGGAGATTTTGCCAAATGTCAGCATCAGAGGAGGGCTAACATTTATTGGAACAGAGTATCTATTTTGTAGGGATGCTGGCTCTGTTCTTCTAATGCCTGGATGAGATGGCAATGAAGAATCAAAGGAGGACAGGTGGAAAGGGACAGAGTAAAGGGAGAGAGGACAAGGCTGGTGGGGCAAAAACAAACAAAAGTGAGCCCTTTCTCAGTAACTTTCATTCTGCATGGGTCTCATTGTCTGGTCTAAGCTCAGGTGCCCTTCCATGTAGCTCTCTAAAGCAAGGAGCAAGTACCATTTGCTTGGTCTGCACATAAGGTCAGAAATGGTATGGAGAAGGGTCCTGGAGGCAAATTTCAGGTTGCAAATCTGTATGTGGATACTCCAAGCCACCAGCTAACTACCATTTTCTTTTAAAACTCAGCTCCAGCATCACATCCCCTGGGAAGTTGTCCTTAAAGCTATCAAGCAGACTTGTCCCTATTGCTTGGTTACAGACCTATGCATGTCTCCATCAGAGTGTTCCTTACGTCACTGAGTGTCCTAATGATAATATACAACTTTTTCAAGTTAACATCATAAATCATACATGTTGGCATGGGTGGAGGGTGTTTTGAACATTTATGACTTTAAAGTAATCAAAACAGTTAACATCTGTCCACCTATTTGCTAAAATACCTATTAATCATGACACGACTAAACTGTGCAGATACTTTCTTAGGACACTTTGTATATTGTAATTGTTTACCTGCATATCTTGTCAAATAGGCCGTAAGTTCCTTTTGGGGAAATTTTCTTTCATTCTCTGTCCTTTTGCCTCTTAGCACTGTGCCAGTACAGAACATGTGGTCAGCAGGTTTGGCTCGATGAATGCGTGAATAAGTGAAAAGCACACACACTAGTTCAGTCAAAAGCATGCTCAAGAAAACCAGTTTAGCTGCTATTTTGGCCTCAAGCTTGCAGCAAACTTGGAGTCAGACTGCCAGGTTCCTGAAATTCTTCACTGGCTCTTCCCCAGATTGTTTTAATGCCAAGTGGCAGTTCTGAGATCTTGGTTTTGCCTCTGATTTGACTTATGCCTTCCCGAGAACCATGTCTGTGTTATTTATAACCTTATTTCTAGCACATTGGCTTGCATATAATATATATTCAATAGATGCTTATTGAATGAACAAGTAATCAAAATATTTGGCACAGTCATTTAACCAAGGCTACAGATCTATCTATCTCTGTAGACTATTTTTTATATTACAAAAGCTATTCACATTCATGTCATCTCATGCTATTCCAACTTAGAAGCTCTTCTCACTACTTTTTCCTGGTCAGCGCCACTCTTTTTGATCCTTTCAGATTCAACCTAAGTCAGCTTCTCATGGAGACCCGTCCCGTGTTTCTTTCCGCCAAACCTGTTATTCTCTATTTCAGCTATTTTAAAAAATTAATCCCAGCACATGTCACATCTTGCAATAGTGTTGGCCCATTTCCTGATATTTATATTGCCCCTCTACTTATTGGAATGTCATCCCAGGAAGGAAAGGCCTCTGTCTGTCCATATACCCATTATATCTTCGGTCCCTGGTGCACAGCAGACTCTCCATAACATGTGCTGAATGAGCAATTAAAAGAATCAAAAAGAAGGGAATACAAATCGCTCCTAATTTTCATAATTCTTTCCCTCAAAATAATCACTGTTAACCTTTTTATTGTATATTTTTCTATTTTTGAGATACATACACAGATATTTTTAATAAACATAGGTTCACCTCATGATGACAGTTTTCTTACTTGCCTCTTTCCCCACATAGTAATCACACATTTTGCCCTCTCCCTATTGCTATTACCGAGCACACTAACACCTGACTATAGACATGGGAGCCTCCTTACTGTTCCTTCAACATCCTCAGTATGTTGCAGCCTCAGGGCCTTTGCACATCCTACTGCATCTCTTTGGAAAGCTTCATTGGGTATCCACATGACGAAGGCCCTCATCTCCTTTAGGTCCTGTTCAGCTATCACCTTCTCTGTGGGATCTTTCTGACCATCCCCACCCCTGTTTTAAGTTGCAACCCCAACACTCTCCTTTCTCTTTTCCCTGCTTTGTTTTTCTCTGATATAATATAAACCCTCTGATATAATATACATTCTACTTATCTACTAGTGCTCCATTTTCATCTAAACTGTGAGCACCATAAAAGCAGGGAATTTTGCCTTTTTTTCCTTCTTTGCTGCAACCCCAGTGCCTTGAACAGTGCCTGGGACACTTTACTGAGGTTGGTCTCGATAAATGTTCGCAGCACAAATTACCCTTCAATACCTTCATTTTAGATATTTGAACCAGGTGGTCCACAATGATTTAATGTGTTGAGTGTATGTAATACTACATGCTGACTCTCTTATAATAGAATAATATTATAAAAGCTAAATAGTTCTTTGAGTATCTCAGGAAAGGTTCATAAATTAGTTTTATGGGTGATCACTTTTAGAATGATGCCATGGTTTTTGGGTTGTTATTTGGTAGCAGACTTTGTGCCCTGATTAGAAACATGGTCCCTTTTCCTGGTGGCTGTTCTTAGAACCTATCAACCTGTGGCGGGTTTTAAAAAAAATTTTCACTGAAGGAAACTGAGTGTTTCTTTCTTTGCTTCAGATGGTCACATCTGTAGATCCTGAAGGGAGAGATGCAGCCCGTTCTCTCAGGAGTCCAAATGCAGCAACAGATTTTGCCTCCAAGCAAGTAAGATGTGCCATAAAAACAAGCAACTTTCCTTCACCAGCCCTTCTCTCATTTGAATTTTCGATGCCTCGGTGGTCATTTCACGATGATAGCTGGCAGTGAGACCTTTGTGGCATTGTAAAGAGGAAAACATGTACTGTTTTCCCTTGGGCCTGCTGCTTTTGCTTGATAAAGTAACTCCTTGAATTGCATGTTCTCCACCTCTAGCCAGTTAGCGTGTAGTCCCCACTTGTTAGTCTGAGAAGTGCATAATTTGGCATAGCTAGTTATGAAACCCCAAATCTGTGGTTAAATTGTCTCAGCCCAGCAATTCTCGAGCATAGGATCAGTACTGAAGATTGAAGACACTTCCCAACCTCCACCCACTGTATAGCTGCTCCTAGCAGTGAATTCCCTGAAGGATGGGCAAGGTCTGGATGGGCAGGGGACTGAATGTGCGGACTGAGGTCACTTGGTTAAGGTTCAGTTCTCTGTGCCTCTCTGATGCACCTGCCATCTTGTGAGCCCTGGAGGGCGTTTTGTCAGGTTGTGTGGAAGTTCCTCTGGAGTGAGGGCTCTTGCCTGCTCCCTGCCCTACTTCTGTCCCTAACTCACTCCTCTAAGGATCCTGGCTCAGCATCTTCGTTGCCTCTAATGGCTGTTGGAAGCCTATGTTTGGTAATTAGCTCTCCCTAGAGTTCTCACTCCTGTTACTCCCTTTGTTATCTGGAGAATTATTCAATGCGGTTCAGAGGAGGGGAAAACAGATAAGTCCTTCTTGTCCTCTTCATCAAGTTTGAATGGGACTGTCTCTGTCTTTGTTTTCTTTTGGGGAGGAGCCAGGGGAGTGGCGGATATGTCTCCCACAATTCTGAAAAGACTGGTGTCTCTCAATTGTTTCTGAGGAAAACTATGCTCATCGGGAACTGGGAGTTGGAAAGAATCCTCATAAGTCACGCTTCTCTCTGGTATGTGAGCACAAAGAAAGAGATTCACCTTTCTTTGTCTCTCTTTTCGTCAGCAGAATCCTATATTTAGGCCATTGGCATATAATTCAGCTTTCCTTACAGCTGGATCCAGGCATTTCTTTTAGGAATTTCGAGAGCCATGAATGGTGTCTGACTAAGTTGAGGTCAGAGTGTGTTATCATAGTTCTCTTCTGATGACACGTACATTCGAAGAGAGTGCTATTTTCAGAAAGTTTTCAATGTAGATTTGTCCAGCGATCAGGCCATGAAATCACAGATCGTTGGCATTGTTGTGAACAAAAGAAATTCCTTGTTTCTGTCTCGAGGCAATGTGATTACGGGGCCCGTGATCAGATAGGTGACCCAAGATGGATGCCTTCCTGAATATAACTCAAGTTTATCTGTACCTGCCCCTACGTTTATCTCTGCATGTGTCCTTTGCATTGGAAGATGGATTTATTTCCGGTGCTGGCTCTCCATCACGCCTTGGTTGCAGTGCTGATGGTGAATGCAGTTCTCACTCATGCCCTTGTGGCCTAGTGTCTCTCATAGCCAGATGGTAGGCAGACATTGAGAGCAGTTTTTGTCTTCGGACTGAGTGATGCCATCCATATGATCTATGGAGCAGTTGGGCACAAGATTGACACCTTGAGATACCCCAACACTTCCCCATTCTTCACAGGGAAAGAGCAAGCCTGTTATAGTTTATTTGTTTTTTGGAATAGCTTCCAGTGGGTTTTCAGATGAACTTGTTTCAGAGATGCTGCCTTCTACGTTTAATCCCGTGGATAATTGAGCTGTAATGGACCAGAGTTTTACAGACCTCCTTTTTGGTGCACTCAGTTCCAGCATTTAAATTCACAATGGGCACTTCCCTTGTGAGTCATCGAGTGTGCAGTTCGCCTGATGTTTGTGCTCAAATGCTTATTAATACACACTAAGGAAGTAAGCGTACACTCATGGGAGCATGCGTGGGATGCTAACATGCACTGTCAAGAATCTCCAGGTATCCTCAGTCATGAGAATGGGACACATGACAGGTGACAATGATCTTCATGTAGGGATTTTGTGGGTTTTCACTAAATGGGATCTTTTGGATGATATTGCTTCAATTGATAGAGAAAGTCTGTTTTTCTCTCCACTTATACTCTGTAAAAAAAGAGCATTGTTTACTCAAACAATCTGTGTATTTCACACTTAGAGTCATTAATGTCAGATTATTTATTTTTTCTAAATAACCCATTCGGCAAAAATTCACTAGCAAATGTGCAATTAGAAGTTTCCGAGGGTGGAGAAAAACAATTTAGTAACTTGCTTCTATTGAAACAGTTTAACACACTTTGCATCCACTATGACTTCAAAGGAAGAAAAACTACACAAGAGAACTCCGTGGAGTTTACAAGGAGATGGTGCTAATGGAAACAAGCTTCGCTCTGTAGATGGCAATATACCACCCCCAACACAAGATGTTAAAAGAAGTGCTGGATGGAGGCCACAGAGTATCTTGTAGGTTAAAGAAGGAAGTCTCAAAATCAATACTCTTGCTTAATAGGCAGCCCTGCCATGTTTTCAGACAGGGGGAAATGTATTCAAATGCATCTACTAGGATCTTTGCATCCTTATGGATTTCTCCTGATGGTTCCAGCTGAATTGGCTTGGTAGGCTAAAGAGAGCTGACCATTTTAAAACCAAAGGCTTTTGTCATTGTGAGAAGTGAGAGACAGTTTTCTTCTTTTGCTTCTGAACAAGAACAAGCAGGAACTGAATCCTGTTAGTCCTGGTAAGACTTCAGTGCTTTGTAAGAGAGAACACATTGCATGTGACCCAGCTGGTTATTCCTAGGCACATACTCTGGAATTTCACCAGGAACATCCAGAGCCCCAAAACAAACAGCCCTAGGGGATTTGTGAGCAGGAAGCGTACCCTTTTTCGTTGACCTTAACTTATATGTTGAGTAAACCAGTGCCTGTCCTGTATATAACCTGGTGTATCTAAGGCAACTTCTAATTTCACTGCAATTGGACTGTGTCCAATTGTCCCTTTGGTTCTGATTCTCAAAACTGCCAAGAATAGGAGGTTGAGAGAGACCTGACTTAACCAGAGAAACTGAATTGGAACCGGCTGTGGGTGGATATGCATGTTTCTCTGGTCGTGGGTGAGTTATCTGACCTTCAGGGGGGATTAAGAGGGGTACACAGGGTTTGGTGGCTCTGTCTGACTTCAGTTTAACTGCAAACCTGTCAGTGTGTTTGTTGTTCTAACTTCTAGACATCTTGTAGCTGGTTTAATCTGGTGAGCACACAGACCAAGGGTGTGGGCAGTTATATGCTCAGAACCTTGGGTTCCACACTGATCCTAGCCTTGGGGGCCCTGGTTTTCCCATTGGTAAGGAGCTTTTCAGATGCTTGCATGACAACCTATAAATATGACTGAGAAAGGTTTTTATGATCATGCTAGATGGCTTTTGGGAAGTGGTGGTTAGTAATTGGGTTCATTTTCATCACAGAATTATAAGGTAGTTTTGGCTGTAAAAAAAATGGGTTAGACTTTGATTGTTTGGATAGCACTTCAGGGAAAGGATTTTGAAAAAAACCATTTGCTTGTACACAATGATTTCCCACTGACCCCTTGTTTATGGCTTAGAAACATTGAAGTTACATTGAGATATGAATATTCCCATGGACAAAAGCCAGGGATGTCATCTGGGTCTTTTGTTTGATGTGATTCTCTGCACCCACTGTGTTACCGTTTCTTGTATGAGGCAGTATGGACCAGTAGAGTGGGCATAGGTTCCTGAATTTTGGAAGGTGACTTCCTCCTTCCTCACTTATGTATCACATTTAGGCAACTCATCTTAATTGATTGGTTTCTATTTGTGCATCTGTAAAATGGGGCTGGGATGAGTGGAATGGAAACTAATATTCTCTGACGACCTGTGCTATGCTGAGTACCTATTGTTTCTGTTTGCATCGGACAGTCCTAGGCCTGTCTTAGGTTGCTCAGGTTGCTGTAAGGAAGTACCATAAACTGGGTGGCTTAAATAACAGAAATTTATTTTCTCATGGTTCTGGAGGCTAGCAGTCTAAGATCAAGGTGTTGGCAGGTCCTGAGACCTCTCTCCTTGGCTCGTAGGTGGCTGTCTTCTCCCTATGTCTTCACATGGTCTTTCTTCTGTGTGTGCCTATGTCCTAATCTTCTCTTCCTGTAAGGACACCTGTCCTATTGCATTAGGGCCCACCCACATGTGCTCATTTTACCTTAGTTACCTCTTTAAAGGCCCTGTCTCTGGGCTGACCCCGTGGCTCACTCGGGAGAGTGCGGCACTGGTAGCACTGAGGCCACGCGTTTGGCTCCTATATAGGGATGGCCGGTGCGCTCAATGGCTGAGCGCGGTGCGGACGACACCAAGCCAAAGGTTACGATCCACTTACCGGTTGGAAAAAAATAAATAAATAAAGGCCCTATCTCCAAATAAAATCATATCCTAAGGTACTCTGGGTTAGGAGTTAAACATATGAATTTTAGGGGGATACAATTCAGTCCATGAAATGGTGCTTTTGAGATGGGTATAATATAATTTTCAGGTGAGAAAACAGGCTGGAAAATACTGTTCAACATCACACAGAGAGAAGTAGAGCCAAGAAGTCAGTCCCTGTCTGACTCCACATTTTGTGCTCTATTTTGTTTCTCTGGTTCTGCCGAAGCAGATCTCCCTCCTGGGGGTATTTGGTACAACAACTTCACACGTGCAGTGTTTCCTTAGTAGAGCTCTTGTGGTTCTTCTTCCCTGATTCTGACTTTCTGGAGAGAGTTGGCTAACTTAGAGCCTGCTTGTCTTACACTCAAACCTCAAGATCTTACTATACACGTTTGCATGTTTAGTAATGCACTGTAACTCATAGTCTTCCTGTGTTCCATCAGAAATCTAACTGTGGGAACATGGATTCTAGAATTTAAACGATCATTCTTTGTGGAAATGGCAAATGGACTTGTTATTACCTTTGAATGACATCTTTATAGTCCAAGATCACAGAATTAACATTCATTGTGCCCGTTGACTATACCCTTCATAATCTTAAAAGAGTTCAATTAAATGCCTGTACAGCATCTCCATATGTTGGCTGGATGCAAGGTGCCAGTATTTCGACACTGCTTTCTCATTAAAATGATCAGGGCATAAGCCTGGAAGATTCCAGTGTGTGCCTCACCTGGGACCTCCCCAAGGGAAATGTGCCTGCCAAGCAAACCAGAAATAGTGTCAGGGAGGAAGCACACCCCTCTGCTGGCTCCCCTCCTGGATTGAGTCGTTAATGAGCACTTTTTACCCTTGGCAGGGCCAGGTAAGTTTGAGAAGCGCACCTCCCGTGGTGTTTAAATGCATTCCGGGTACTCCCATGATAGCGATGCATGGAGAATCAACATATTGACCCCCCCAGAGTATATATTAAATTCTGAAGGATTAATCAAAACTGCACCATGTTGTGTGCAATTAAACCCTTGAAAGGCAAAATAAATTTGCTGGAGCAGTAGCAGCTCTCATACCACTTCTAGCCGGAATGAGACATTTTTCAGTTCTATTACTAACAGATGAGTTTTTACTCAGGAGCATTTATTCAGGAGGTGGGATGGGCTAGAAGGAGGCATCTGCAAAACATTGTATGGATGGGAGGAGAACAGGGAGTCAAACTCTTCTAGTGATACCTTTTGGAACTGGGTAAATACCGAGCAAAATCCCTCCATCAGAAGGAGCACTGGCTTGTGTCACTTTCTCATTACAGGAGAAAATGCCAAAGAGTTTTTTCAGGAATAACAGAGGGAGTAGAATCCTGGCTGTCTGGGTCCTCCATCGTGATGGGCGTGCCCTGGAAGGGAGGCCATAGGAAAGGATTACTTTGTTCACTTAGCCATGCTCCTGCATCAATGATGGCGATTTGGTGTGCATTTCCAATTCTGGTGAACAGAGTCTTAGAGAAAATTATTTTCTCCCACACACAACTATGCCTGAAGTCACCCAGGATGGCTCCTCATAGAGGTACCTCTGCACTCTCATTTAAATGTTACACTGGTGCCAAATTGCACATTGTGTAGCCATTTTGGTTTATTGTATTTTTTAAAGAGTCAATTAGAGTCTGCTGCAAAGAGCTGGGAAGCTGTAAATTCAGTTTGCCAAGAGGTGAAAGAGGAAAAGGTTGTCATTGGATTGCTCTGGAGTGACACAGGACAGCCAAGGGACTGCAGGGATAGTACTTCCAAGCTAGCCCATGAGTGAGAGGAGAATCATAGCAATCCAAGGTCTGTGGAAAGGGAGTTAAGAAGTTAAGAAAGTCTTAATAGAGGTACGGATGAGACCAGAATTACATTTTTCTTTGTCCACTTTTCACAACAAATTTCCTATGTTAGCCAGAGTGCCAACGCTCAAGAGAGACTTATAAGGATGGAGAGTAGAGTATGCTGCTAATAGCATAAATTCATCTCTGAGTCTCCTGTTCCACTGGAAAAAAAAATAGCGAATCAAAATGCATAAGTTATATCCATAAATAAGCCAAAATTATATTCATTGCAAGAAAAAATATTATGTAGAATGATGTGAAATCCTTGAATTAATAAATTCAGAAGCCCTCACTGTGTTAAATGTAGCAATTAGAAAAATAAGGATAATGTGCTTAATTTATACAAAGTACGTTTGTTTTTTTTTTTTTCAAAGTTCAGAAATAAATTTTATTGGGAGATGCATTGAAAACTCTCATGACATCTGGAATATGGAGATCTAATTGCTGATTCAATGGCATTGCGAACACGCAAACTTATTTCCTTGGTGAAATGTCAAAAAGGCAGCAATCAAAATGAAGCGTTTAAGCATTAAGATGAAGAAATGATGGCTGGGTTGATTTGTAAACATTTATCTCTAAGCGTACTTTATGAAAAAGAAGGAATAAGTTTAGGAACATGATGGCAAATTTGCACATTCTAAGTCCTCAGTAACGGGAGGGCACGGACGTCTTAAGGCACTTGGTGGGTGCGGGTGAAATTTGTATTTCTCCTAATTCTGATAACCTCACTTGGCTTTTCTCTTGGATTTTCTTTCTTTCTTTCTTTTTTCTTTCTTTCTTTCTTTTTTTTTTTTTGCACTTTGATGAACAGCAAGAGTTTGCAAGGGGATTAGGGAAGAAATGGGCAAAGAATTCCTCTCTTTAAAGTAATTACTTTTTTGTGTTTTGCAGTCATTTACTTATCCTATGATGTTGGTTGGGGACAACATTTACTTACCCTTGTGTTGTTGAATAAGATAGGTTAGGGGCCTCTGGTCTGGACATCCTCAGACTTTGGTCTGATTGTGCAACCCCTACCACTTCTTAGGGCTCATTGTGCTGAGTACCAGTGTTTGTTTGCTCTGGTTGTATTCTAAAGAGGCACATTATGATTTAAGGTACCCCTCAAGCTTGCCCCTTGTTCTGGTAGAAGGAGCACCTAGCAACTGTTAACTGGAATACTAACTATAAAGCCAAAATGTGCTAAGCCACCTGACAGAGAAGGCAAATAAACTTGTCATTGAAATAATGTTCCCTGGTGTTTGTCTATACAAATCTACCTTCTAGAAAAGCAGTCCAGAAAGATGTTTCCAACGAAAAGAGGAAAATTGTTAAATCAAAAAAAAAAAAAAAAAAAAAAAAAAAGAAATCCCTATCTAAGGAGGGACATACAATTATCTTGTCCACTAAATGAATAATGTCCCCAAATGAATATATATTTTCTGGGTCCCAAATTATGCCAATCATATACAATGAAACCCCTCTTCAACAAGACCCGATAAAGAAATAAAATCTGTGTGAGGAGCGAAAGTTGCCTTTCCCCCAGAGGCAATGAATTTGTAAGGTCTCCACTGTATTGTGCTTGCAAATAACATTTATTTCTGTAGTGTAAATATGCAAGAGTTCATTTTAATAAAAAGTAAGTCCTAAAATAAGATAAAACCCATGACTAGACTTGCATTTGAAGATTTAGAGTGTATTCATCTGCTGGTTTTCGGTATAAATATTCATTGGTTTTGAGCTCTCAGGTGTTGGAACTTTTAATCTGCATTCAGATGGAGGTACTTTAATCAGACAGTTCATAAAAGTCTGCAACTTCCCCCCCCCAAGGAAAAAAATGAAAACACCAGAGTAACAGATAGAATAGAGGGGACTAGTGCTTCAGAATAACCCACTAAGCTGAACTGCCTTGCTAGAGGGGGAAAAAAAAATAAACACCAAATGCCATTTTGTACCATAATATCAATATTCTATTAAAAATAAATCTCTCGCTGTTAGACCGAAAAGTCTCAAAAACCTGTCACTTGACTGCAGTCTTCAGAGATGACTGATAATGGGTAAAAAATCCCATAGCATCTGTTTACCATGTACTCACAGAAACTGTTAGAAATGTTTTTAAATGTCAGCAGTAATGTATGCATGTGTGTTAGCTATGACAGAGAAACTTCTCCACCAAGATGGCCCTAGGGACGGCTCTAAATTAGGTAGGTCAACTGAAGAAGGTACCAGAGGAACCCTTTGAAGGATGCTGTTTGTCTGGAAAAAAAATTTTGAACTGCAAATGTTAATAATGCCTGAATACCCGGGAAACCCCCTACACCTGGTTTTGAATCAAACTTTAAATTACAGGAGAGTTTATCCTCAAGACCCCAACATGAAGGTCAGTTTTGGGAGATCAGAGGGAGGAAGAAAACATTTCGTATGTTACCCATTTTGTATCAGCAGGCTCTCAGATTTCTCTTGGTAACCTAAGCACATATCAGGAGAAGAAAGTCATTGAGGTACAATCGCTGACTAAACAATGTGATGGTGACAGTGTTGTTAGCTGCTGTGAGTTCTGCTACTTAGAGGGGAAACATTGCTCATTGTCTCAGCAAAGTCATTGGGATTTCAGGCAGTCTTCAAAATCAGCTTTACAGAAGGTATCTCTTTCTTCACAAAACAGAGAGAGGTTTGATAATTGATTTTGATAATGGACTTTTTTCTGTGATATATAAAGCCGCATGAAGGTAATATGGCATATTGATGACTGGAGGATACGGCTTCAGAAAAAATTGAGAATGAATTTGGCTTCACCAGTTGTAAGAGCATAATATGAGAAGTGTTGTTTAATGTTTATTGTCTCTGCCTCAGTCTCCTCTTTTTCAAAATGGTAGTGGTAGAGCCACTCTCACATGTTGGAAGTTTTCAGTAAGATAATGCATAAAAACAAAACCACATTGAGATATCATCTCACCCCAGTTAGACTGGCTATAATAAAAAAGACTGAGAATACAAATGCTGGTAAGGGTGTGTAGAAAGTGGAAACCTCCTACACTGTAGGTGGGACTGTAAATTAGTACAGCCATTGTGGAAAACAGTATGGAGGTTTCTCAAACAACTATACAGCTCAAAGGAGTTTCATTTTGCAACCTCTGTGGGAAATCCCAAATGGAACGAAGGCCCTTCCAAACACAGTGAGAAAACATTGATGAATATCTCTATGAAAAAGACTCACAGAAGGCTGCCCGTTTACAAGTTTGTTTAACTTTGTGGAGACAAGCACAGATAGAACTGCCATATGATCTAGCAATTCCATTGCTGGGTATATACCCAAAGGAATGGAAATCATCATGTTGAAGGGACATCTGCACTCCCATGCTCACTGCAGTTCTATTCACAATAGCCAAGATATGGAACCAACCTAAATGTCCATCAATGGATGACTGGATAAGAAAAATGTGGTATGTATACCCAATGGAATACTACTCAGCCATGAAAAAGAGTGAAATTCTGCCATTTGCGGCAACATGGATGAGCTTGGAAAAAATTATGTTAAGTGAAATAAGCCTGTTACAGAGGGATAAATACCACATGTCCTCACTAATAAGTGGGAGCTAAGAGGGAAAGAAGGAAGGAAACGAAGACCACATTGGTGTGTTGGACTTGCAGAGGGAGAGAACAGACCTAGGGTTGGGTCTAGAGGTTTTGGTCTAGAGGTTGGGTGGGGGACACAGAGCAGTTGCGACTTGAGGTGGTGACATGCTGATAGCATTGATTTACTGGGCCAAGCCCGTGGCGCACTTGGTAGAGTGCTGCGCTGGGAGCGCGGCAACTCTCCCGCCATGGGTTCGGATCCCATATAGGAATGGCCAGTGCGCTCACTGGCTGAGTGCTGGTCACGAAAAAGACAAAAAAAAAAAAAAAAAGCATTGATTTACTTACCACATCTTGGGTACAGGTGCTGATGGTCAACTCTTGCTCCATGAATATGTATAATCAACAAAAATTTTTAAAAAACCCTCAGGAATAAATTAATAAAGGAGGTAAAAAACTTGTACCCTGAAAATTACAAAGTATTTATTAAAATATTAAAGACATAAATAAATGGAAGTCCTACCATTGTTCATAGATTGAAAGAGTTAATATTGCTCAATTGTCTATACTATCCCCCAAAATTTACAAATTCAATAAAATCTCCATCTAAATCTCAATGAGGTTTTTTACAAAAATAGGAAAAGCAATTTTAAAATTTATATGAAACCTAAAGGGACACCAAAGAGTCAAACATACGAAAAACAATAAGATAATGTATGCAAGATGCCTTCTTCAGCATCCAGTAAACTTCCCTGACAAATTCAAAGGAAGACCAGTATGAATTCGTGAAAAGCCTACACTATGCCATGTTTTAACATAAATGTGGGTTCGTTATTCTCAAATGTGCATAGAATTGCACTATGCTGTCTAGAGAGTTCTGTCTTAACGATTTGGTGGAATATTCATAATCCACACATCAGAGCTGTTGGCCTCTGCTTATATCCAAAGAGGTGTGTTTGTATACCAAATGGCTCCTTCTAAACTGCCTCAAAGAGTCGGCTTCCTTTCTGATCTTGTTTTCAGCATTAATTGGCTTATTAAGCTCCTTTTTAAAAAGTAGAACTGAGGTCACCTTTAGAATACCTCACATTCTGGTTTATATTTTAAATTGTGGTGTTTTAGCCAATGCAGTTTTATTTTGTTTGGCTAATTATGTGAATTGCAGAAGGGAAAACATACAGAATCAAAGTAAGCGGTTCCTTTCTATTTGAACAATCTAATTATTGGGAAAATATTCAGAAGGATGTTCAACCTTCCCTTTTTCTGTGGTCCAGTGTAAAGTTTCTCCCTTGTAGCGTTTTGCAGTATAGCTACTGAGGTATCCTACCTGCCCATGTTCCTAGCTAGCATATGAGCTCTACCAGGGTAGAGACCACGTCTTACTTACTGGTACAATGTATACTCTCAGAATAATGCCCGACCCTTGCTAGACACTCATTTATCTTTTGTTGACTGATTATAGTTGCAATAGTATTGTGGCAGCAGAATTAGTGAAGTCATTTTCTAATGCTTTTGGATCAACCAACAGATTGTGTTTTCAGTGCTAGAGATCACCTTTGTGCTCAGAGTAAAATTGTTTTAAATGCTTCTTCAGACTATGATTTTTTTCCTCTGCTCATTCAACAAACATTTATCAAACTAGCCCTGTGTGCCTGACACTGTGTTGGGTACTAAGGACAGACATAGGCCCTGGAGCCAGGCCAACAGCTCAGGAGACGGAGGTAGACACATCAATGAAGAAATGCTGTAAAGGGCGAGGAGTGGGCCATCAATGAGGAAAGGGTTACCTCTACCTGGAAGGGACAGGAAACATTTCCTGCAGGATGTGGGTGGGAAAATCTCAGCAGGTTTTGCTGGGCACAGACAGGTGGGGGGAGAGCATTGTAGGCTGAGGGGACAAAGTGCAGACCCCACAGCTCCCCATGGCTGGGCATAGGAGTGGGGTGGGTATTGCAGAGATAAGCCTGGAGCCGAGGCAGGGCCAGTGCCCTGACCTGTGGAGGTTGGACAATATCTTATAGGTAGCCAGTGGCTGCTGATGGGTCTTGAGTAGCTTGTGGCATGAGTTGATTTTTATTTATGGAATCATCACATGTTAGAGCTTTACATTTCCTTATTTTACAGATGAGGAAATTCAGGCCTGAAGATGTGAAGTGATTTGGAAGTGATGGTGCATAATAGGATCAGTTGGGGTGATTTCTAGAAGACAGTTTGTGGTCAAAATTGATCCTGGCTAACTTACTGATTGCATTTCATCAACCAAGTCACTTAATTTCTCTGAACCTCAGTTTCTTCATCTTTGAAATTGAGATAGCAATTCAATCTGCTGTGTGGGTGGGTAGACAGGTATCATGAGGTTCAGATGAGGTGATGCACATGAAGCCCTTTGAGAGCTTGATGTGATGGAGAAATGTGAACGTTGTTGTGCAAAGCCCCGTCTTTGGTCTCGGGTTGCCTGGGTTTGAACTTCGCCTCCTCCACTTTCTACCTGGACAATGTTGGACAAACAGCTTAATATCTCTGCCCTTCAGTTTTCTGGGGCATAAATGGACACAAAAATAATCCCTACTTCATTGGTTGTTGAGAGCATTAGCTAATAAGGCAGGTAAAATGCTCTCCATTATTAATTTATTATTAATTCATAATTATTATTACTAGTATTCTTTCTAATATACCATGCTTCTTTTCTATAACTCTCTTCAAGACAGTGTCAAAGCCACAGAGGTCTTGTGATTGAGCATGTGTACATTCTAGACGGTATAGTGATGAGTTATTTGCCAGGCGATGGCATGGAGATTTTGGCTGTTGAGTCCTAACCCTGTGCAACATTGGACACCTTCTGTAGATCTCTACCAAACAATTCATGGAGGCCTTTGGCCCTCATTACAGGGTTAGCTAGGATCACCCTCGCAACCTACGTGCTCCTTGGTCTCAGTGGTTGTATGAAGTGTTGAATTCTGGAAGAGTAAAGCTTCCACAAACCACCACCTCTTCCTTCCATTACCATTACTGTTTATTAAGTGCAGTATTGTCATCTCTATTTATGCTTCAGATGACAAGATCATCCCAAGTGTTCATTTTAACCTTAGTATAAAATATGGAGGTCCTTAAAATATGGAGACCCCTTTAAAATTGCTGCTATACTAATATAATACATTTCTGTCATTTGATGTATTAGGACTCCTCATTAAGTATACTGCTTCTCCTGGTGGAGTATTCTGCATTGCCCACTGACTCAGAGGGTGAAGGGTGTTTGGTCACTTTCCATAGTCGTCTCTGGGTGAGGCTTCATTGGTTGGTAAAGGTGGCCCCACTTCATTTTACCCCAAACTTCAGATCCTTTCCTCAAATTATGGGTGAGAAGTAGAGTCCTATTTAGGGCATAGGGGAATCATCGAGGCACTCATCTTGCCAGACTGAATCTGATTTTAAGAGAAGATGGGGGAGAAAATTGCTTTTGTTTTTCTATAAATTGCTAGAAACCTAATATAATAATACTAAGGAAAAATTTGAGAATAAAAGTAGAAATCACCCATAATTCCACACCCTCACATACACTGATTTCAGTTTAGCTAATGCCCTTATCATTGTACACACACACACACACACACACACACACACACACACACACACACACACACACACACACACACACACACACACACACACACACACACACACACACACTGTTAAATAACAGGCTTGAATGTTGATTTTGGCCCTAGGAATTGAGATCAGCTTTAGTTCTTTACGTTACTGACATGCAGCTTCTCAGGACTGGATCCATGATTCATGCTTTCAACCAAATGATAATAATACATAACAATGCCACTTATTCAGTACTCAGTATTTCTGAGTCACTGTTCCCAGGGCTTTATAGATATACATCAATTCATTTGATTTTCACAACATCCCATATGAGATACGTCCTAGTATTATCTCCATTATAAAGAAGGATAAACTGAGTCACGGTGAAGCTAAGTTCCTGGCCCAGAGCTGGTGAGTAGTAGAGCCACGACCTGGGTTCAGTGCTTCAGCACGGCACTGGACAGCGGGGTGATGAGCAGCACACACGCTGCACATAAGCAGCAGCCCTGGACACTCGTGAGCGTTTGTTTTTCCTTTTTACAGACATGTGTGGAGAAGCCTCAAATATAAGGGAGATCAGTCCAATAAGGTGTGGAGACAAGATGACTTGGGTGAGAGGAAGTTCAGCAGAAGCGCTTGGAATTTGTATTTAATGTAAACACAAGCTATGGAGAAATTATAGGCATGGGAGGAACTTGGAAACTAGTCTTTGTCTGATTCTATTCTCTGGGACTGAAGCTTTGAGCTTCTCATTGGTCTTTAATGGCTGGATTTTTATGAATTTCTGTTACTATTATTACTTTCTACAATGGCACCATTACTGAGGTATTAATGTCCTAGTCATGTTTATGTAACTCTTTTGCACATCCAGTGAGCTGCTATGGAACACAGTGCAGTGGGGAAGCAAGTAATTGTCTTCCAGGCCCACTTTAGTATTCCTGATTATGGATATTTCCTCCTGCAAGAAATGGAAAGTCATGGTAGAACTTAGAAGGTTAAGTTTTTATGAAGTTAAATATCTATCTCCCTATATTACATAGTATATGTATGTATAGCCACATACATGCATACATATATGTGTGTGTATCTCTCTATATTTATATATATGTGTGTTATTTATATGATTCTTGAGAGTTGTAGTGGTATTTTAATAACCAAAGGGTCATCCACCTCCATTCCCATCCTCATCCCCCACCCCATAACAGTGTTTCTAAACAAATACTTTGATGTGGTAGGAAATCTTCAGATTTGGAAGAAAACTTTGGCTCATGGTGTGAAAAGGCAACTAACCCCCTCCCACCCTCCAGGCTTTTATTAGTTTAGGGCAATTGAAAACTTTTCAAATACTCTGGCCTTGACAGCTAATGGTGGATGGTGCCATGGTTAGGAAGTTTCTCAAGGCTAATCATTTTTCAAAGGGGAAAAATAAAAACAAAAAACCAAGTAGATTGATAGAAAGGGCACGGTGTTCTTGATGAGGCAGACAAAATCTCAAGGCATGGCTCATCCCCTCTTTTAATTATCCAGTTCATTTAGTCAGCTGTGATCCAGGACGTTGGGAGGTCATCTGCAGTGCGAAGGGAAGGCCGGGCAGCTGGTGACCCACGGCTCGGTTCAGGGGTGGAGAGTGGCCGCCCAGGCTGACACGTCCTTTTACAAATGGAAGCTGGAGAGAAGGGCCGTGAGTATGATGTGTGGATCCGAGAAGTCCTCCTGATGCCCTGAGCTTCCTTGAACCTCACCATAAAAAAGTAATTGTATCTGAGAAATTGGCTGGTCAGCCAGCTTTTGTGATGGCTCATTCACTGGAGCAGAGAGAGCTGAGGCTCCAGAATTGAAAGTTACAGGTAATGGCTTCTGGAATGCAGCCCTCGGGAAGTCATAATTAGCATCGGACGCTGTCAGACCCTGGGTGCACCCCACCGTCACCCTTGTCCGCCTCTGCTGACTATTGATAGACATGGGGCAACCTTTTGGGGCTCCCTGCCATTATGGATAGACAGCCCCCAAGACCTTGTCTTCAGGCGGGGAAAGGGCCAGGAAAACTCTCCTGGCTCCTGCTTCACTGTCTTTGAGACTCACTTGTCCTAGGGGTGACCAAGGAAAGTACCCACCTCCTCCTGCTACCAGGCTTCTACTCAGCTCTCTCGAGGATGCACATCCTAATCAAACTGCTCACTGTCCCGTAGCTCATGTAAAGCCAAGGAACTGGAGAAATGATTTTGTCCTCTTGTGTAACTTCTGACTGCAAAGGGCATTACTGGTTAGTTAACTTAGAAAACCTTCGAGTCAATTTACCCATGTGAAAAATGTGCACGCACGTGTATGTGTGATGATAAGCCAGGGCTGGTCCATGATTTAAATCACTATTTCAATGCTCACCAAGGAGGAAGAAGTTAGTTGTGGTCAAATGATGCAGTGTTGGTGTCTATACTGGATTGTAGAGCCAACAAGATCTGGATCAGAATCTGGCTCTGTCACTTAAACAATGGGCAGCCACTACCCTGGACCAGTCACTTCCTCAGTTTTCTTTTCCTTAACTGTAAAATGCGGATGATGATGACTACGTCACTAGGTCATTGTGAGATTTAAGAGCAACCTTCATTTCAAAGCCAGCCAAGGCTTTTAAAAAATTGCACTTTTGAGTTCATCCTTTTCTTGGTGTGGTTCGGTATCACAGAGGCAAGGAAAGGCCTTCACTGATTTACTCCGAGAGCCCTCTAATGAGGTGTGCTGGGCCGGATAGATATGTGAACCACAACCCCCCCATAGCTTCACCTCAAGGAACCCAGGAGCAAATTGCCCTACTGTAGAAATAAGCCACATTTAATAACTTTGGGGTATGAGGTTTCTCTTACTCTCTCAACTCTTCTTATACGAACATCTAATATTCTATAAAACTTTTCAGAACTTTGCAGATTTGATGTCATTATTTGTCAATTGCGGGTCTCTCTTGTACAGATAATTACAAATACAGGGGATAGGAAATAGGGAAGAAAGGAGGAGGGCAGGAGCGGAATTTTCTACTGAAGCCTGATAGCATCATGAAGGTAGATGGGTTGCTTGACTTGCAGTACTGCTTCTGTCAGTGGAGAGGGTCCCCAGCTCGGTATCTTCCGGACTAATGGCAGATGCTTTGGGTATGTGGAGACTGCTCTGGAAGACTCAGAGGCCAGGTGTCCACAGCTCCAGGAAGGCAGTGTATATTTGCATGGAGACCATCTTGGAGAAGAGGATGGGGAGGAAGCCTCTCTGTGTGCTCACTGTCTGTGACAAAAATAAATTTATAGGCATTTTGTTGGAGCTTTTGTGGAGGGAGGATCTGGCAAGCTTCTTGAGAGCCCAGAATGATAATGATAAGTGGGAGTTAATTATGTGATCCCCATCATGATTAATTTAAGATGTGTAAAATGCCATTGTTGGACTCCATATAATAGGTGATCATTATCCTGTATACAGTTTGTGTTGGTCATAAAACATATTTTGAGGTCTTTTCCCAGCCTACTTCCAACCTGAGGCTCTCTAAGCCAGTATTTTCTGTGAAGCCTCAAGTTCCTAACCACAAATTCTAGGAGTTTCCTCGACTAATTCTCATCCCATGTTTTCTTACATTCCAGGAGGGAGTGTGAAGTGTTTACTGTGAGAAATTGCAAGACCCAGGGAGTTTTTCTGAAATTCTTGTGCTCTCTTGTGTTTACCATAAATCTGAGACAGTGATATGATCAGCAAGCTTATTTATGTCTGAATACAAAACACGAATAAAATTTAAACAGTGCAGTCTCCCTTTCCAGCATCTCCCATCGTAGATTGAATATGACTCTCACAGCTTGGTGGACAGTCTGTCCCACTATCAGACATTGATTAGTAATTTAGTTTGCAGTAAATTGTTCTCTGTACTAACATTTGCATCTCCTTCCTAAAAAATGTGCTTCTACCTTCAGCTCCATGTACAATGTCATTTGAAGACTGTATCTGGCCAGCAACTGAGAGCTCCCCCTCCCTTACTTTCTAGAGAATAAGCCACTTTTGGTGAAGACATATAGCTCAGGGTTTCCACACTGCTCTGAAATGACACTCAGATTGCAGGTCATGCCACAGACTGTCAACATAAAGTGTCTGCTGGCATCAGTAGGGTGACTCTTCAGGAAGTGATAACTTTAAAAATGTATGATGAGTACCACTAAATTAAGACAGATGGGCTGATTTGTGTTATTCCTAAAATAACTGGCAAGTAGGTGTTTATCTCATTTTACAACAGGACAAAATTGCTTTTGGAGTGATTCATTTGTGATCCCAGCTTAGCTGCACTATTAATTTACTTTACTTCTGACTGGTGTATTTGCCTCAGTATTTATTGTGTTTCCCATCAGTATTGTCAAACTGTGGTGCTGCTATGACACCTGGACATTTGCATTTAGATTATGGGGTTATGGGTTAGCATTGTAAGACAGCATGTCCAGCTATAGTTGATTTCTTAAGGTGGTATTCATAGTAATTTCTGACATTTTTCTTTGGGTTGTGCATGTAGAATTTTGATGATTATTATAACCCTCTAACACATTCTCCTTTCTCTAATGTCTCGCCATCTTATCAAACCCATTCTCAACACTGTTGCTCCAGTGAATTTTTTTAACATGCAAATTTGATTTTGTCACAACTCTTTTTTTTTTTTTTTTTTAAAGCAAATTTAGATTCCTACAGGGATCAGGCTTAACAAAGGCCTGAAGTTGCTTAGGTGTGGTAGGATGTATGGAGACTAGGAGAGTACACTCCATCCAAAAAGAGCAATGCCATTCTGGCTAATGGAAAAGTCAGTTCAGTTTCTTAAGGGAAGTCAGAGATCTAGATTTAAGGAGAATGACTTGATTTTGAAAATCTGTCACAGGTCAAACAAAGTGCATCTGTGCATAGTCTCAACTTTGGACCACTGACTTATGGTCACTCAAAGTCTAAACTCTTAAGCATGGAATATGCAACTTTTTATAGGTGGGACTTCATTTCCATGCTTATCGTTTACCTTAGACTGCCATAATGTAGTGAGTATGTTCCAAAAAGTCAACTGTGTCAAATGAGGGAGAAGGGATCATTAGCTATGAGGTGTATGAAATGAGTTGGGAGACCCCATGCAGTTAGGCACTCAAGTTTCAGGGATCTTACTGCAAGATCCAAATTCATCCCAGGCGCATCTGTAGTTTGGTACCACCTGGTGGCAGGGGTCTGCTCTGGCTTAGTTGTTGAGAGAAACCATTCTGGTTGGTAGGGACTTTCAAGATAGTTGCAGTGATTCCAGGAACCTCTAGCTAGTTGTCATCTGTTTCACTGGTCTGCTTTGGAACAATTGGGTTGAGAGAATACTTGGTCTGTGGGGACCCACTGTCAGCCTCCCTTCTATGTGCATGAACACCATGTGCATGTGTGCACACACACATACACAGAGAATGAAAAACTCTAGCCCTCCCCATTTGAGAACTGGGACTGGACAGAGGGCAGGAGCAGTTTCCAATTACATTATTCTGGGGTCTTCCTGTATCTGTAGTTCCTTAAATGCCAACACCAAGTTGTAGAGTTGTATTTAGCTTCTAGTCCTTTCTTAGGGCTGTTTTCTCTGGTGGCGTCACTCTGGTTAACTCCTCTTAATCTTTTAGGGTTCAACTCCTACTTAACCACCTTTTTGAAGACCCCTTTGAACCCCTAGTAGGAATCAGGTTTCTTCCTCTTCAGAATTCTTGGTACATCTGAACAACTTACCACATCTCTGTAATTGGTTCTTTCTACTTCTACGTTCCAGGCTAGTTCTGAGCTGCTCGGAGATAGGCATGTTCTTGGCATCCTTTTCTTTTCCTAGTACCTTGTGGTACTTAGCAAATGCTCATTAAATGTTTGTTGAATGATTGAAATAATTAAAATCCAGTGTAGCCATATGGTGGCAGATAAGTTTACCAAGTAAGAGTGAAGCAAATAATTTATATAGATATATAGATGTAGATATACGAGGGTATTTCCAAAAATTCATGGAAAGATTTGTATTCCCTTTAAATTCAATTTTTAGGAAATAATCCCCCCAAATCTATGAACTTTTCTGCAAATACCCCCCAAAATTTATGAACCCAGAAAAATCTATGAACTTTTGGAAATACCCTTGTAGTCTCTTTCTCTCTGTCTTTGTCTCTGTCTCTCTCTCTACACCCCCCCACACACCCAGAGTGGCTAATAAGTTAGAGGACCTTAGAGTACCTTCTCCATCCTATCCACCAGTAACATTATTCTGAATTTTAGTTTTTCTCTAAACTTCCTGGCCCAGAACAAAGGACCCCATGAGGGAAGGCTTTCTTGCTTCTTCCTGGCTTGGCCTGAAGTCAGATGCAGCAGAAAGGAACCTCACAAATAGCTCTGCTCTCAGCGGATCGCCGGCCAAGTTGGGGAGACTTGATGTGCTTGCTGAAGTTGTAAGCACACCGACACTCCGACCCCAGACCTCGGGCCTTCCTCCTCCCCTGCTCTCCCATCACAAATATGAATGTTTCTCCAGCTCATTCCTTTCTCCCTCAACTTTTCCACTCCCTTTGAGTCAGCACGGTGACGTGCTCTTCCCAGTCACTTCGAGTCTGGAGTCTTGCTAAAACGAGGTTCTCAGGAACAAAGGGAACTTGAGTTCAGGGTTAAGATGCTAAAATCAGATTGTTCTTCTCTGGCAGTAAATTGGTATGCCACTCTCACCACTGCCGCAGATAAAATTAACCATGCATTGAAATCATTGCAATAGGCAGTGTCATCAAAGCTTATTTGTAATGAAAATATGATGTTTCAAACCTAAACTCAGGAGTATAATGAATGTAGGACCATATGTTCTCCTCCCACGTAGGGCTGCAGAGAGGAGATGCTATTTAAAATATATAGCTGTGGATAGGGATTGTGGTTTTCTCTGCATCTCTCTCCCCTGGCACCTATGGGATGTCCCAGAAAGACTGGAGAGTGGGTCAGAGGTACTCAGGCCTGGCAGCAATGGCTCCTGGGTCTGAGGGGGCACTGGTGGGGTCTCCGGCTTGATCAGTTTCTCTCATACAGTGGCATGTGTTCAGTCTTTAGTGATCTTTCTGTGGTTGCTACTCTCCCCCTAGCAGTTGTGCTTAGGCAACTTCTGTAATGAGGAGGAGGAGCAGGGAAAGACCGGATGTAAATTCTAGTGAGTGTGACCCTGAGACTGATGATTGCGCTCAGAGGTTCCCAAGGGCGCAGTTGGTTGGTATTTTAACTTGTTTGCAAAACAGGGATAGAAAGAAGTCTTTACTTCAATACCCAGAAGCTCGTGTTCTTCTTGATAGTCTTTTCCTGGCCAAATCTGGCTCTCAGAAGGGGCTGACCTCTGTCATCCTATGCTTGGGCTTCTGATCCAGCCACACTGGAGGTCCCAGATGTGTAACAATGAATGCCCATAGTAACCTGCAGGCAGTTATTACCATCCCTGGTGCACAGATGAGGAAACTGAGAGGTTAAGTAGCTTCCAGGAATGGTGAGTAGTAAGATGTTTTATTTTGTGCTTGTTACTGCTGGAGAGAGGAAAGCCGAGGCATCTAGTGACCTGGTTTGAATGCTGGCTTTGCCATTGTCTTAGTCCCTTCAGGCTGCTATAACAAAATACCATAAATTGGATAGCTTATGAACAATAGAAATTTATTTTTCAGAGTTCTAAGAGGCTGGGAAGTCCAAGATCAAGGTGGATTTCATGTCTGGGTGAGAGTCCATTTTCTAGCTCATAGACAGCAACTTCTTGCTGTGTTCTTACCTGGCAGAAGGGGTAGAGGGTTTTTGGGGGGCATCTTTCATTAGGTCACTACTCCCATTGATGAGGGATCTTCCCCCATTACCTAATCAGCCCCCAAAGACCCTACCTCCTAATACCATCACCTTGGGGGTTAGGATTTCAACATAATGAGTTTTGGTGGACACTCAAGCATTCAGACCATGGCATCCATCTAATAGCTAGCTATAAGGCCTGTTGCAATTACTTATTCTGAGTCTTGATTTTTCTCCTCTATAAAATGGGAATAATGCTATCTCAAAAGTCTTTATGGGGATTAAATGAGACTTTGCATCTACAAAATGGAGATCAGTACATAGTAAGCTCACAGTCAATATTGGTTATAAGCATCATGCCGTTGCCTCTGCCAGAGTCTGTGAGTTACTGTCTTCCTCCTGTCTCTGAGGGATCCCTCCCCACATCCCTCCAGCCAGTCCGGCTGGGGAGGAACAAGGTGATGGTGTCTAGGGTCTGTCTCCTCATCCTTCTTTTCATGATGTTCCTGGGATGTGGAGTGTGGGAACCAGACAGACCCAACTTCAGATCCCATTTACTATCTGAGCCCTGATGCCTCAGTTTCTTCTCTGTAAGTTGATAACACTGATCTCTACTTTAAAAGGTTTTTTTGCAAAGATTGCATGAGACAATCTATGTAACTTACACTTTATGCCTGTGAGTTTTTTGTTTCCTCTTCTACCCTTAGCTGCCTTCCTCTGGTACTTACTTTGTTCTCAGGCCTCTTAGAGTCTCATCTGTCCCACGGATATTTGTAACCTAAGGAGAGTTGTGAGGACCAAAAAAGCATTTAAGATTCAAGGAATATGTTTCAGATGGTGGAATTTCAGGCACCTTTTACAAATATAAGAAGATGATTTTGGATGTGTTTAAGAGTGTGAAAATAGGGGGTGGGTTTTGGGGCGGATAGAGGGTGGCTCATGCAGTCACATTGCCTCAAGTCATCCCAGATAAGTGACTGCATTCGTTTCTTCTTTTCTTTCTCTCCCTATTAAAGCATACTCTGTATTATCCAAATTAAAATCCTCCAACCAGTTGCTATATATATGTGAGTGTGTATACTATATTATTGTAAAGTTGGGCAAGCCTTCAGTTCTTCTTTAGGCTTGTTCAAATAATGAGGTGTGGCTGAAGAAGTGACCATCTTGGGTGCTTCCCTAGATATTAATTTGATCTCCTGAAAGTTTGACTGTTCAGTTGCACAGAGAATCCCCCTTATCTTTTCCCCCTTCAGATTTTACAACTGAGAAGTTGGAAGGACAACTCCTGCCTTCTAAGACCAGGGCCTTTGGGTCTAGTGAAACAGTTAATATTTGAGAAACATTCTGAATATGCGTTTGGTGAAATGGTGGCATTGAGAGCCAAAAGGATCTTATTTGGGGCTGGACTCAGCTCTTGGATTGAAAGGTTCTGTTGCCCAGAGGTGGGGGCAACATTTGGAGGAGGGAAGAGGCAAGTGTCCATATCTCATTTTCTCGGTTTTCATCAAACGTCTTTTAGAAAGGTTTCCTGACAAAAGATCCTCCCTCACTGCATCGGAGAAAGCAGACGTGGCATTCCATTTTATGTTGAGACAATGCAAAACAAAATCCCTCTCCAATGACTGCCTGATAAAGGAATAAATTGACTGTACAAGGTGATGCATTTGATAGGTCATTCTTGCCGATGCACTAGAAACACCTTCTATTAAGAACAAAATGAGGACAAATTTGTTATGCACTTTTTGTTATTTTTAGATTGCATTGACATTTTTTTTTTCAGGTTGGAGCCTATTATTCTGAACTTCCTAATAAACAGCAGTGACTTAGAAAATGTTTCATTGTGTTGACCTCTACTTAATTTTCTATGCAAGTGGAAAAAACTATTACGGAGGGCCAATCAACACTAGAAATATCCCATGTGTATATGTTATACTTATAAATAGATGTGGATACGGCTTTTGAGTATATTTTTATCAGACTGTGTAAGAGTAAAGGGCTTATTTAAAATATATATATGTATGTATGTCTCTATATTTATCTGTTTCCGAGAATGGGGAAAAATGGTTCATTTAAGGACCATTGTGGTTCTAAAGATCACGTGGCTGCTAAAATGTTAAAATCGAGTAGTGTTCTAAAAATAATAACATTCCACTGTGGCTTGCCTTCGGTGAGAGCTCTGCATAGGACTGTTAGACAAAAATGATGTTCCATTGCTGTTTTCCTCTTTTGCAGAGGGCAGTGACTAGGAGTTGAACTAAACGTGTGTGTAGGTCCAGGGAAATACCATAAGGAGAGGGACACGTCGGGGAATGGCACCTTTTAACGTTTGGGGATTTTTAAAAAAATTTTCTTCAAACATTCACACTGTAGGAAGGTGGGTAATACAGCTGTTCTTTCTAGTTTCTCTTCTGGCAGGCTGACAAGAAAGTCAGAGAGCTGCTGGAGTCCCCTGACTTGGCCCATAAATAGTGGCAAAGTGCTCCGTTTTGAAATGCCTGTGTAGCTCATTGACCGCACATTCTGGATGGGATGCTAATGGTTTATGTGGCCTGCAGGTGACAGGAAGATTTCTGCAGGCAGGGCTTTGTTGTAAATTCAGTCTGCTGCCTTCCTCCTACAGATCAGAGGTAGTTTCTAAGTGATCCTGGGCTTTTTGAGTTAGGGGGAGGAAGCCGAGATGAAAGGTGGGTGAGCCTAACACAGCTGTTGCTCCCATCGTGTGGAATTCCAGAGGATGCATAAAAAGACCCCGTCATCACGAAATGCTTAGAACTTTTTGGTTACTACTCCAGAACCGTGGTGAACATAAAGATAATCCATCCAACACATATTGATCTTCCTTATTATTACTGTTTTTATTAATAGCAATTATGTCTTGTTCCTACAGAGGACTTTTCAGTTCCCTAATGTTCTTATAGCTGTCATCTGTTCTTATCCTCATACCAAGCGGTGGTTATTTATGGAAGGGGCAGTGATCTTTTTAGGGGGGGCCACTGAACTCCTTTTGTAAGTGCCAGCTGCTATTGAAAGTTAATTGCAAAGACACATTCTGTGCCCACTAGGCGCATATAGACAAGAGAAACAAGAAAGCTACAAACGCTGTCCATGTAGTAGCTGTCCCCCAAAAGTCCCTTTAAAGTAAGGGAAAAAAAGGGGGAGAAAGTTTTTTCTGTGTTACTCTTCTTGGTGGACTCACTCCTGAAGAAATAATGTTGATAAACAACAGCAATATCCAGCGGCCTTAGTAGGTGCTTGGCCCTGTTCTAGCACGTGTCACCTTGCAGGAATTTCCTCACTCAATGCTCACAGCAAAGAGACAATGCTAGTACTACTGTTAGCTCTGTTTTATCAAAAGGGAAACTGAGGCATATATTGAGCTCAAGGCCACACAGCTGGTAGAAGCATAGGCAAGACTCAAATCCGTGCCATTTGGTCTTCTTGGAAAAGTATAAAGCTCTCTATTTATGGGGATATCATTACTTTATGACTCCAGAAGCCTTTTGGGAATTCCCTTGCTCTGTGCAAATGTAACCCTTTCAGAAGAATATAAAATTTTTTTTTCTCAGTGATTATTTACCAACTACACTGTGCAGGATCCTAGTCATTGATTTTATTTTATTTTTTTTTTAACTTTGTGAGGCCAGAAGAGAACCCATTTGGGGAATGTAGACAGTTCTGAGGGTGGACTCCCCAAGGGTCACTAGGACCTCTGTACCAAAGGATGCAACAGGGTCTTTTAACCAAAGAAGAGCAGGGCTGGGGTGTGGGGAGAGGTAGCATCAGGAGTCTGAAGGTCTGAGTTTGAGACTTCGATGAGTTTTCACAGATCCTGTCTGGGCTTTGCTATCAACCCCTTATAAAACTGGGGCCATGGTGCTCCTATTGCCTGTGTCTTCATGTCCCTTGTTTCCTTGCTGAACTTTTTCTCCCCTCAGAGTCTTTGTGTGTGCTGCTCTTTCTTCCACCAGTAATGTCCTCCCCAGATCTTTGTATCGGCTGCTTGTTTCTCATCCTGCTCACAAGTCAGCTTCCAGAGAAGTCTTCCCTGACCACATTATTGAAGCAGCAGCCCTCTACTCTTGAGCCAATATTACATTCTTTTCTTTTGTATTCTTCATGGCACTTACTGCTTTTGGGAATGATTTTTTTATTTGCTTACTTGTTGGTTGTCTGTAATCCCAAATGCATATGGCATCAGCTCCTGAAAGTGGAACTGTGACCATCTTGTTAACCATTACATCATTCCAGGGCCTAGAACCATGCCTGGAGCAGAGCAGGCGCTCGATAAATATTTATTGAAAGAATGAATGAGAAAATGAATAAATGAGTTAACTAATTAGAGGGTTAGCCAAGATAAAGTAAACAAAAATCACATATACCAATTATTGAAAATATCAAGCACAAATACAACGAAAACAAGGAAGCAGATTTGCTTAGGATGCTTAGATGCCCCAGTGTGCTCTATCAGAAAACTTGCTTAGGTGGCTGCATAAGGTCTTTTTTCTCATTTGCTTGTGTCAGTTCCAATAACCGGAATGCAAGATAATAGCTAACTTACAATTAAAAAGCTTCTTCCCCACGTTATCCTCACCATAATGCTGGAATCTTTAAGTAAATTTCTTGGATATGTTCTTGATTGGAGCTGAATAAAAATCAATGTCAAGTGAAGGCCAAAGCCTACCTTTAGATCTTCCTTTAGACAGAGTTTCATGTCTCTGATCTTATCAGGGAGGTCAATCAAAGGGAGGATGTACCAGGTCAGTCTCTGCATAAGAGGGAATTGAAGAGTAGCCATTAATGATTTTCTATTACTTTGTCAGCATTAAAGTGCCACGTCTTAGGTGTATGGAAACGAAAGCATTTCTGGTAGCCACGTGGAGTTCTCATTGTACTGGGATCTGCTGAAAGAGCCTCTTGGATGCACTGCTGTTTTGCATTCTACTTTCATTGGAATAACATGAAACCTGGTTGATAATGCTCAGAATCAAAAAATCCTCCAGATATGAGATCAACTTTCGAAATAAGATTGAAATTGAGGTGTTTGTTTTCACGTATCACTTGTGCAGAATTAAGTACGCCATGATACTCAGTTTAATTTTTTTATTTTTGGAGCCACAGGATTTTCCTAAGCATGTATGACTGTCTTTGCTACCTACCCTTTACCAGAAAAATGTTTATTTAAATATTGTACCATCTCCACAAGCACTTGTATTATTTACCGATTTAGAAAAATGACATCATTACTTTTCTTCTGAATTTTTTAAAACGACAATTGTGCAATTAAATTACCGAATTCATTTATATTTAATTGTGGTTTTCGTTTTAATGTGTTATTGGTCGACATTTCTTTCTGAGGCTGTTAGTTTTCCATGCAACATGGAGAATCTAAGGCTATATCAAAGAAATATATTACATGGGCAAGACAAAGTCTCATTAGTGTTATTTATAGCATGCTGAAACCTCATTAGGGGAAGGTATGCTGGATTCAAAAATGCATTACTGGGAACGCTTTATTTTTTGTACTGGAGAAATTGCTTTTATTGTGTTTCTTTGTCACAAGTATAGTGGCTACTGGACATTTTGGTTTCTTAAAGTATGAAATAAATTCAGTTAGAAGAAAAGAGTAATTAATCCACTAGCAAGTACAGCCTCATCATATAGCAGAATGGCCTTCCACATGGTTCTAAGGACTTTCTATTCACCCCCACACCTTACCCTCAACCAACCATTAATTTATAACTTGTTTCACCTCAGGTAAAAAGCAATATTTTTCAGGGCAGTAGTTTGCATCTTAAATAGTAATAATGTGCTTTTAGTGCATTTCAAGTCAGGGATGAGTGAAACTTGAGGTGCAAAGTCACAAATTGCCCAATTGAGGAAGTTCTGTTTGTTCTAATGTGAGCCATATATTCAGCCCTGCGTAAACATTGTCCGGGAGGGATGCCGGAGGATGGTGATTTGAGGCAAATGGGAACAAATGAATGAATCCCTGAGTTGTCAGTCTGAGGAAGGAGACCCATTTGGAGTGGGTGGCTGCCTGTCACTCCTTGTCACAGAGCCTGGTGAGGTGGAGCCAGGAGATGTGCAGCTATTGTGGTTAAAACTCTGCTTCTCCTGGGGCTTTGCCTGGCTTCAGGCTGGGACAGTGGAAGTAATTCAGACCAAGTTGCTGATTTCTCTGCTCCATTACCATCCTGTCTGTGGTTGTTCATTGTTATCTGTCTTTGGGTGAAAGACTGTATCAGTTAGGAATAATTTCCTCTGTAAGATTCAGAAAACCCAACTAACTGTTGATTACTATATAAGCATGTTTGTTATTTTCTTAACAGGAGATAGGTAGTCCCAGGGTATGATTATTAGCTCAGCATAACATGAAGAATCCAGGTTCTTTCCAACTCTTCTCTATTGTTCTAGGCTTTTTCTCTTCATGCTTGTTGCCACATAGTCTCAACATAGCTGCCATAGCTCCAAGTATCATATCCTCTCCCTAAGTGCTGTAAGCAGAAAGGAAAGGGCTAGGGCAAAAATCTTGTAAGTTTTATCCTTTTTTAATTTCCACAAAAAGAAAGCTCTTCCCCTAAACTCTGCAGGCTTCTTCTTAAGTGTCACTGGCCAGAACTGGGCCACTGGACCCTTACCTCCCCCAATCAAATTACTTACAAAGAGCAATCAAATTAGCAGGATTGGGCTAGGGCATGGAGAGGTATCCTGCTCCCTAAGATGAAGGGTTCTCTCTGCAGAGAGACAGTGGGGTTACAGCTATTGAGCAATGAATACCCAATATTTGTTGCTTTCCTTGTTGGCCACAAAGTGAATTTGTAAGATGGGTTTTGCACAGTAAATATTTCTACTAGCCACACTTGTAATCATGCTCTCTGGGTCAAGATGGAGAAGATATTTTATCATCTATCCTTCCTCTTTTCTTTCATCCATCCGTCCATCCATCCATCTGTTCATCCACCCACCCACCTATCCACCTACCGAACATTTGAAGAGTAGCTACCGCTTACTAGGTACATATTAATTGCTTTGTGGGTTAGAGAGAGAAACCAGACATGAATTGTGCTCTAAAATGAACTCTGATATATTTTGGAAATTATACACATTCCCAAGTAATTTTTATTCAGGATAGAAAGTGTGACTTGACCTAGGAGTTCAGAGGTGGGCAAATCAGGGGACCTTTCTGGAAGAAGATGGGATCTGAGCATTTAATATTTATCTAACACCTATATTAAACACAGTAGCCCTTTCTGCAGTGTTCTCATTGGAAAAAATTTCCATGATTCTTTCAGGAGTTACTTTTGACAGCTTCTTTTGTCCCAACTTCCTGTGGCTTCCAGTGATATATCTAGTGGTAGAGTCGTCTCTGGTTGAGAAAGGTGTGATGATAGGGCAAGAGATCGTCTTGATATTCTTCCACCTCACTTGATAATGAGTGCATTTGAATTTGTGGATGAATTGGGTGGTTGGTTTTGATGAGATTGCTATTGGAATTATGTCACCAGTGGCTCCAAGTTATGCATCCAGGGCGAGATCACTACAGCAAAAACCAGGTGAAGAGATAGAAATCATCAGTCACATTAACGGTGATGAATGACCATGGCATTGATGTTGTCTAATTTTTTTTTTTTTCTCTTGGAAGCAGACAGCCCTGTACCTGGCTACATTTTGAAGACAAAATGACATAAATAGTTCCTAGGTGTACTGTTTATAAATTTATTTATTTAGCTACAAATGGCCTACCTGCCATGCCAACTTAGACTGGATGTCAGAAACCATTTAGGCAAGAGGGGCAAACTTGAGGCTTGTGGGTCAAATCCAACCCGTGCTCATATTTTGCTGGGTGTACATGGTATTTTAAATATCATGAAATTTCAAAAACACAAAAGAAAACAAAATTTAGATTTCTGCCTTCTTTTTTAAAAATAGAAAGATGTAGAAATTTTGTGTCCCCATTCCCACAGAGCAAAAATTGCCTGGAACTAAGGAGCTCCAACCCCTTTAGAAAGAGCATGCCCTCTTCAGTTTGCCACAATTGCTGCCATTGCCTATCGTCTTTTACTGGTTCTACTTGACTCATTTATATTCCTTGGCTGACAATGAAAACTTTGGAGTTTGGCATCCCTGATTTACAGGTTTTAGTTCAAATTCAGGCAAAGCCGAAGAGATAAACTCTACTCAGAAATTCTTCTTTTCTTATCTTACAAAGTTCTCGAGACAAAGCTTACCCACTGTCTTCTAAAGGTTTTATTGTTTTGCTTGTTTATTTTGTCTAAAGTCAAGAAAAACTTTATATTTGAATTGCTAATAGCCCTCTTAATAATATGTTGACATTTCAGTTAGTTTTAAATGGAGTAAGACTATTTGGGCAGAGTTAATCTAGCTAAATATAAATTAATATATTTCTTCAGATAAACACACACTCTCTCCACTGGGAAGCATTTTGGAAGGCAATTAACTCTTTCAAGAACTATTATTAAACAATCTCAAGTGGCTCAAAAGAGTTAACACATCTCCCAAGTATGCAGTTAACTACTTTGGGGCACTGAAAATTATAATCTTGGAAAATTTGGTTGAGTTATTGTGATTATTACTATTGCTGTTAAATAGTAGTAATAATGGATTTATGTAGTACCTTGACACCACAGAGCTAAAAAACAATTACGTTTAAATATCAATTTAATTTAATGTGAAACCATGTTTTGTCTAATCATTGTAGCTAATTACCATCCTTCAGAAGCAGTTTCCACAACACTTTTATTAACAATCTGGTAGCAAGTTAGCTGTTTTGAAGTTTTTTGCATGAAGTATTCTGCAGTGTGAATTTATGTGTGTTAAAAATATCTTTTAAAATGTATTTACTAGCTGATATATATAATGTATGACCTACTGAAGATCAAAAACATATCTTTGAATCAAATATGTCTGGACAATGTCCATGAGGCTAAGGTGAAGGCTTCAAATCATGAAGTCAATATGCACAACAAAGAAAAAAGAAAGTTGGCTCTCCCACCCCTTTCATCAACTAGGAATCCCTATTAACAATCAATATGTGTTCAATAATTACCCACAGATCAAACAGTTTTGTAATGAGTAATGTTTACATCATCTCCCTAAGGCAATGAAAGATGTGTGATCTCAGAGTAACAACAAAGAAAGATTAAATACCTTAAGTGCCTTCTCCCTTAAACCCGTAAAATAAGAAATGATCAAAAAGTCAAAGTCAGTGGGAAGTAAAACCATATTTAAGTTGTTTACATGTAATGACCAGACAGAATGACGTAGTGCTGGCCTTAAAAGTCAGAAGGCCTGGTTTTCAGACACGATTCTTCCCCCATTTAACTGTGGGACCTCAAGCAAATTACTAAACATTGCTGAGTCTTTTTCAGCTTCCCTTTTAAAAATGAAGATAGATCTCATGGGGTTCTTGGGAAGTTTAAGTAAGACGATATACGTGTAGCGCTTGCATGGTGCTGGGCACATCGGAGATGCTTAATGTGCTCATCAAGTGTTAGTTTACATGAAGAAAAACTTTTTTGCACCTTGTATGTTAGGAATTTTCCAGAAATGGCTAGTATTATTTTACCAAGTTCATGGAAATGACCTCATTGTTACTGATTTTTTTTGCCTTGTCTGAAAATGCCTATCTGGCTACCAATGCCTGGACTTTCTTTCCTGTTGATTATATTCCTGATGATTTGGTGATTCTTTTTGTAGAAGAATCCTGGGGAAGGAGTTGGTAGAGTTGGAGCTGAGACTTTAAGCCCCACAGCACTAAATTAAATGATTTAGACAGGTGTTTGTTTAGTATGTGCATTTCAGGAAACATAACAGTGTCTATGGGATTGTACGCTCATGGCAACCTCTTCCTAAAAACCATGGGTTGAGATATTTGGAAGGGAAGCAGAGCATATCAAACTCTTAGGTTAAAATCCAGTGTTGTTTTGATTGCATTTGGGTCATCTCCTTACACAATGTGCCTATTGATCTTCCCACCTAAGGCTAAATCATGTGGTTGAAATGAGCAGGATGGACCAGATGGCTAGGTAAGGGCACTGGAATCCAGGCCAAGGAGCTCAATCTTGCTATGGTAGACAGCCGAGCACTGGGGCAGAGCAAAGACGCATGTGGAAGGAAGTGCAATCTGGTCACCACCTGCAAAAAGTCGGAATGCTCAGAGGTCAGAGTTGGAGCCCCTGCTGGGAGACGGTTGCTGGGAGGCCTTCCCCTCATGCCTCACCTCCTCTCAAGGCTCCTGGGGTTTCTTCCTTCTCCTCCTCCTCTGTTGGAGAGCTGAGCTCTTCTGCAGCAGCTGGAGGGGAGGATCCTTGGCTCTGTGCCACCACTTCTAAGGAGGCAAAGGTAGGCCACGGAATGCACTTTCAACAACGTGTGCTTCACTTCCCTGCCCCTCTTCTCTTCTCCCACGTCCTTAAACTTGCTCCTCCTTCCTACCTCCTTGCTCACATCTGAGTGGAAGCCTAGGACGGCAAAGAGGGGTGGGCCATACCACTCCTCGGCATCTATTTTCAAGGTCGATTGTGAGGATCAATAATTGAACAGTAAGTTTTAAATATGAAGTGCCATATAAATGCTAAATAGACTTGTAATTGATAGGGACTCTAACGTTTCAGATACCACGAGTGCAGATGGGAATGAATAGATATAAAGGCTTACTCCATAAATATCATAACAAATAACACATTCATTTGTTCAACAAATATTTATTGAGTGCCTCCTAGGAGCCAGACATTATGGTAGGTGCTGGAGATAGAGAGTGAACAGCCACAAAAACAGCACTAAACCTCTCTACCCTTGCCCAAGGAACTTACTTTCTGATGTGGAGAGACATGGAAAGCAAATGAATAAATAAGACGTATAGGATTACAAAATGGTGTTAAGTGCTATGGAGAAAAATAAAGCAAAGAGAGTAAGGAGTTGGGGAAAGGTGAAATTTTAATTGGGGTGAACTAGACAAGGTGTTGTTGGGGCTATATTTTAATGATTAATTCTTACCAAGGAGCTTAGATTTCTAACTTAAAATCTATTTCAACCTAGGGTAAAGAATGCCCTTTCTGATGCCTAGATATCCTTTCTAGCAATAGCATTTATGGTTGCAGGTGTGTGTGTGTGTGTGTGTGTGTGTGTGTGTGTGTGTGTGTGTGTGCACGCACCCGCACGTGTATATGTGTGACTTTTATAGCTCCAGAATCAGGATTTCTGTCTTCCCCAATATTTCCAAGTTCCACAAATTCATTTTTTTTTGCAGTTCTTTCCAGTTTTTTCAACTTTCCTCCTCCCATCTCTTTCTCTCAACACATTCCTTCTGTTTCCTAAGTTTAGTAGCATCTTCCAGCCAAAGTTACCCTTGCAAGTGCTTCTAGAAATTCAAATTCAGAGACCCTTGGGAACTCATGCATGAATCCCAGGCTGCAGCTGGTATGCATGAAAATGTGCACAGCTGTGGCATAATGGTCAAGAGGCCAGGCTCTGGAGTCTGCACTGGAATCTTGGGAAGAGGTTTGATCTTTCTGGGCTTCCATTTCCTCATCTGCAGAGTGGAGATAATGATTCCTCCTTCAGAGGGTTGTGGTGTGAATACCGTGAGAGGATCCATTGAAAGTGTTCAGCACATGCAGCACATTGCCTGACCTATAGTATGCTCAAGATGTGTCAGGTGTTCACCTCCTGAGTTTTTCCCCATTCTAAGTTTTGAAAGATAATTAATATAGTAGTGTTATCTTAGAACTAGAATGGATCATGGAAATTATCTAGTGTAATGGTTTTCAAATTATTATTATTTTTTAATCAATAGAAGGGACCCCATTTTTTCCAAGTGAAATCTGGCATAGAATCCCTGTACACAAGGAAAATAAATGAGATTAAGCTTATTATAATAGGAGCAAGAAATCTGGATCCTGCCCACTCAGCATATGCCTGTTAAGACTTCAACCCTCTCTTCTCTCCCAAAGAATCTTCTTTGGTGCCCTGAGAAACACTAGAGCTTCTTAGGTCTTTTAGACCAACCAAAACAATTTATCAATATCGGAGGGCGGCTGACTCTAATCTTCTCTCAAATGCTGTACATCCTTAAGTTTTCTTTGTAAACAATCAATCCTACCTTGCCTCCTCCCTAAAACAATTTGGGATGAAGAACTCTCTCACCCTCTAGCTCCATTCCCTTCCCCTTTTGTGTTCTATTGAATTTTTCTTTTCCAAGGTGGCTATGCACTTGGCAAACCCAGTGGATTTTCATCTTTGTTGATATCTATGCAGCATCTGCAACTGACAATCTCATCCTTTCTGAAACTCTGAAACCCTGGGCTTCCGTCATCCTAGAGCTTGAGGTTTCCCAATAATCCTTCCTAAATGATAGGTTTGATTATGTCTCTCCCTTTCTCAGAAGCCCTCCATGGCTCCCTATTGCCTATAGAATCAGGCACACATACTGCAACCAATATTTGAAGCCCCGCAGTAGCATCTTCTTAAAAAGAAGTTTAAGGTTAAACTTTTTTAACTTAAAATTTTATGAGTGCCCTGGATTATTACCTGAACCTGCTCTAGACCTCCCAAACTGTTTTTAAAGTTGAGAAGGTCCACTTCCAACTGTAGAAAGAAAAAAATAAGGGTGGGATTAGAGAAGGTATAACAGAGAAAGGACCCTTTCATTTGGACCTGATAAGATGGGTAAGATTTAAAATAGTAGAAATGGCAGCAAGAGCATGACACACCCCCTGCAACTCATTAAGAATGTTTGAGATTGTGCCTTTGTCAATCTTGCTGGATGTAAGTTATCTGAGATCAGGGACCAATGTGTTACTCAGCTTTGGAACCCTACAGTACCCAACTCATAGCTCTTTTCATCATGATCCTCCACAAATGAATGCACAGAAGGAATGACTGGCTGAATTTGAAGTCTGGCAAACTTAAAACATTTACACAAGTTAATATAGTCTATTAATTAATAGATTAAACCCTTTGAAAAATGAAAACTAATATAGAAATGTGTTTTTATGACCTAATTCCCTAATGTGTTTTTTGCTTTTATAAATGATGTAATTATGCTATTACGATGTATTTGTGTTCATTAATAATCTTGTCAGAGGAAAGCCAGTGTCCTGTTAGAATTAATTGTATACCTGGACTTTTTGTCATGGCTTTTCCAAAGGAAGCTATGTCAGTTATTTCTTTGCCAAATGATGCTATATTACAAAGCACTCCAAAACTTGGTGGCTTGAAGCAACCATCATTTGTTATTTCTCACAAGTCTAAGGGTTGTCTGTGCAGTTCTGCTTGTCTAAGCTGAGCTCAGCTGATCTCAGCTGGACTCACTAGTGTTTGGGCCAGTGGGTGGGTCAGCTTGGAGCTGGGAGGTTGAGGATAACCTTGGTTTTGCTCTAAGAGGTAGCAGGCTAGCTCAAGCTTTTTTGTCTTGAGAGGAAAAAGAGAGACAGAGAGTAAAAATGTACAAGGCCACTAGGCTCAGATCTTACACTTACTTCTGCAACATTCTATTAGCTAAAGCAAGTGACAAGGCAGCTGAGATTCAAGAAGCAGACATATGGACTCAACTATTCCATTGGATGGGAGAAGTTGTAGAGTCACATGGCAAAGGGTGGGGATACAGGGAGGGACAGAGAACTGGGGACGTCTTCGTAATGGATCTGCCACCGAAAATCCACATGCCTCGTCAGTGTTTCTTGAGATAAAGAAAGAGACCAGGGAAGAAGCTTGAAAGACCACGAGACTCCTTTGTCTTCCTTGAGACTCAGGCTTTTACTTGAAGGTGCTCAGTGTTGCTAATCAACTTGCCCCTGAGCCAATTCAATTCTTTAAAGGCTAATTCTATATTCTGTCCTTTTCATGCCCTCTTAGTTTCTTATCTTCTCACACAGGAGATGATAGATCAGTTGATCTGTTGCCTTCGTGTCCATAATGAGAAGAGAAAAGAAAAGACTTCGGGAAGTTCATTGGAAGCAGATAAAGCAGAAACTAAAAGAGATGTATTTTGGTTTGCCTCTTTCTTGGCTTGTTTTTTAAAGGCATAACCTAGAAGAAAGAAGAGTAAAGTCTTGGGAGATATTTTTTGGTTTGGGATAGATGTAACTAAAAGTGTGAGGATATTTGTTGGGGGGAGGGAGCGAATGGAACTGCTGATCTGGGGTATTGGAAGGCACCAGAAAGAAGGGACTGATCAATAGCTATTTTTCAAGTGAGGAGCATAATTTGTGTCAGGCTGCTGAAATGAGTTAGTGCTTCATAGTTAATGGCTGTGAGTACATTCCTTTATCGCAGCGCTCTCCAAAATGTTTGCCATCAACAATTCTAAGAGTCCCTGAGTGACTCACAGCCAGTGTGAGTAATGCACTGGAACTTTGTGAGCTGGTCCTCTTCTCTGAAATCCTTCCCCTTGGACGTCGTGTCTCAGTATTTACATCTCCCATGGCTTGGCTGCCCCTCAAATCCTGCGGTACTTTTGCCATCTTGTTTGGACACCACTCATTTTCAAGTTTCCTTTCTTTCATTTGGGGCTTTCCTGGTTCCCCCACTCAGCCCTCTCATAGGCCCTAAGAAAACACCATGCCCTTGTTATTCAAAGTATGGTCCCTGGACCAATAGCATAGGAATCATCTGGGAGCAGATGAGAATGCAGAGTTTCAGACTCCTTTAGACCTACAGAATCAGTCTGTATCTGAACCAGACCCCCAAGAGGATTCCCGCACACACAAAAGTTTGAGAAGCACTGTGCTGTTCCATGAACACTGATGCTCACCCCTGCATTGCTATCTGTTTCCTTGCTGTTAACCCCCCCAAACCCTTCTCTCCCTTACCTTAGGTTAGAAAATGCTCCCGAACTTTTCACCAACCTCCACATGAGTGAATCCAAAGTGTGATGAGTAACACTGTCATGGGTTGAAATAAAGACACATTAAAAGACAATTTTTATTTCAAGTTTGCATATTTGCTTTGGTAATTGGGAGCTGGTGGTGGCTGTGGGGTTTTCTTACTCTGTTACGTGGTGTTACTCTGACAAGGATGTCTGAACATTAGACATTTCCAAAAGCAAAAGTCATGCTATCTTACTGTCACTGAACCCTAATGTTAATCCAGGCTTTCTGCCAGGAGAGTGGGTGCTATGTGTGATTTGAGGCTTATTAGAAATGTGGTCCAATGTAAATAGCTCCCATCTGAGTGGGTTGTACCCATTCCCTTATCATGAAGCATGTGCCATTCACAGCCTGATTTCATCAGCACATCAGCCCAGTGAAGTATGATCCCCATTTTACAGATGAGGAAATTGAGACTCAGGGAAGGGAAGTAAATTGCCCAAAGATACATAGCTGTGAACTTAAGTTGCATTTTTAAGTGTTGTGTGATTTCTCTAATGGGAAATGAATTTCTTTGGCTCTCAAAGGCTTTTTCCTCAGGGTTTACCAGGCATGTGTGTTTGGGAAAAGGCGATACACTAAGCTAAATCCTGACCTTCCTCCACACCTGGGTGCAGGTATTTTGAGTCCCCCATCCCCATCCTTGTCTTCATTGTCTGTTTCGAATGTCGCCTTCATTTTGAAATCTATTCTGATACCTTCCAACAAGATGTCACCTCTCGGTGATCCTTTGGAAGCTTTACTTACTTGTGGGATTATGTGGCACCCACTCCAACAAGGACGTTCCATCCTTTGCTCTCCTCTGTTCCCTTTGTCCTGCCTGGCACTGTGCCCGGCACATCACAAATGATACATATTTGTTCAGTGAATTGAATTTGAGCTGATTTCTCTCTGACAGGAACCTTGGGACTGTCCGAGCCCCGGGTGAGGGAAAAGTTGTTGACCAAGAATTTCTCCACACAGACTATTTCACACTTTTTATCAAGGACCAACCCAGATATCTCTTAAAATACATTCCACAAAGAACTGAAGCAGAGAAAATAAGGTGTAGGAGAGAGAGTTTGTGATAAAACCCTACAGCTAACCCTGGCCTGGCCTCCTAGGAAGGGGGAACTTACTCAACTTTTGAGGAGCTTTTGCTTCTTAAAAATCTCACTGGTGGAATTCAGCTAGAAAGAAAGCAGAAAACATTTGAAACTTCCTCTTGGAAAGCTATTCTGTCTTTGATTTTCCAGAATGTCTTCAAGTGATTTGGGTCTATTTTTAAAACCCGTGAGACATGATGTTGTAAGGAGAGCTAAATATAGGGGCCACATCCCCCGTCCTTTTATTCATTGGCCTTAATCTTCCTAGGAGGGAAAGAAAACGCACACGATGTTTCACCACCGAGTTGTGACGTTTGCCCTGATGGGCTCTGCTGAAAGGAAATTCATAAATACTGGGTCGGAAATAAAGATAATGAATGGATTCTTTTTGGAGAAAACGTTAAGTGGGAGTTTATTTATGTTAAACCTCCCCTGTCTGCTGAAGACTGCGAGATGGTTCTTGTTTTCCTCAGGGTCCTTTGGGGACAGCAGTCAGCCTGTGTTACTGGAGTAAGCTTCAGCATCCTACCAACAGAATCCAGAAGAGCAGGACACTCAGCCAAAAATAACGCATAGCATCAAAGCAGCAGCGATAATTCTGGTTCATTTTATACTGACGAGGCTTTTTTTTTTTTTTTTTTTAAAGAAGGCATTAAGTGCATCTTAAAAGCAAACAACTTTGTGGGTACCCGTTGGACCAGAAGGAGAGACTAGGGCTTCTTGCAGCAGCTGTGAGCCCGAGGGCCTGTGTTGGAGGGCTCTGCTGGAGGGCTCTGCTCTCTGTCCTGCATATTGTCAGGCCTTTGTGTATCCCACACACCTTCAGTCTTCATCATTTCCATTTGTTTTGGGTGGACCGCTATATTATCAGCATTTGGGATGTGGCTTGGAAAAGTCCCTGGGGCGAGTCTTAAACCTGGTGTCAAGTGTCACTGTCTCATCACTGTCTTTGGTCTGTTGTTGCAGAGGCTGATTAAGAAGGGAGGGCATTTCGGAGTCTGGCTAAGAGGAAGGGCTCTGGAACCACCTCCTGTGCCCAGTCTCTGCCCCTTTAAGGCCATGGGAACTTTGGAAAGTTATTCAACTTTTCCATGCATCAGTTTTCTCATCTGTAAAATGGGGGTGATGACAATACGTGATGGAATTGTTTTAGAGATTGGAATGCATGGCACGTGATAAACGACATCCTCGAGCCTCTGAGTTTACCATTTTAACAAAGGGCGAGGCCATCCTGGAGAGGTAGCATGATTTCAGGCCCCTGGTTTGATATATTTACTATGTTTTAACAACCGTCTGGGGCGGGGCAGTATTGGCTTAATATGGTTTCCGAATTTGTTCACTGTCCTGATTCTCAGTGTTGTAGCTGCGCTCCATGTGGCCTGCCTCTTGGAGAAGAGGCCTCCCACTCTGCCTCCCCTGCTGTTCCTCAGTAAATAAGAGCAGCCCACACCGCTGCCTGAGAACTGGAGTCACAGCTGCAAGCATTAGAGGATTTCTTCCCTTGAGGTGGAAATCAAAACGTCCCAGAGAGCACTCTCTCTGCCCAAGTTTGAGAAATACAGTCCTCCTCCCAACCCCAAACCTTCCAAAAGAAGCTGAACTATTGAATCTCTTTGCTGTTAAATTCAATTAGAAAGGCTGTTAACAACTCTGGTAATCTCAGCTAGGCTAGTCCTGCCTCTGAAGGGGGCTTTGGGTAGGGAGAAAATGGGGCCTCAGAGGCTATTAGGTAAAAAGGACTCCTGTCCCCAAATTTCTCTGTTCATTCACATCATTGACTGAAGTCTAGCAGAGGAGAGTTTATTGGTCTGTGTGGACATTGGTGTTTTGTAGGCATCTGTAACAGCGTCTCTGTTGCTTATAACAAAATACCTGGAACTGAGTAATTTATAAAGAAATAGAATATTTATTGCTTATAGTTTTGGAGGCTGGGAAGCCCAAAGTGCACATCTGGTGAGAGACTTGGTGGTGACAGTGACACAGGGGGTCTCACATGGCACAATGGCAGAGCAGAGAGAGAGATAGCTCCTTCTGCACTTTCCTTTTAAAGCCCTCAGAATCATACCCATAGCTACTATTAATCTATCAAATGGATTAATCCATTCACTATGGCATTGTCCTCACAATCTGATCATGGCCTCTTCAAGGCCCCACCTTTCAATTACCATAATAGGATTTCCTTCCCTCCACAGTTACAGTAAGGATTAAGCCTCCATGAGTTTGGGGGGACACTCAGTCTATAGCAGCATCCATGGATATTTGGATTTGGAAATGAGTCTAAAAGAAGAAAATCCATAGATCAGAGTGCCGTGAAGTGTTTTTCCTGGTGCTATGGACTGTGCTGATGGAGAGACATTTCAGAAACCATTTCATTTAAAAACACTAAACCTAGTTTTTATACTAGGGGTGGGACAGGGCCTCCATGGACAATATGCAATGTGAGCAGGGACACTTGGAGTTGAGCTATGTCGGGGCAGGGGATCAGGATGGGATAAATCCTTGGGGTAGAGCAGGAGTATTCCCTTCTCCATGGTTCAGATACTCTTATAGCTGCAGTGATTTGCTTACCTGGCTGTCTCACAGGGTGATGATGACAAGGGTATGGGTGTGTTTTCCTCATCTGTCAATCATTAGTACCCAGCACCATACTTAGTACATAGTAGGTGTTTAATTTGTGCTTTTTGAATGCATGAACATATTCTGGGACAATCAAATAACATAAAAACATGACTTTGCATCTGTTTACTCATGAAGAAAGAGATGTTTATCTTGACTTTCGGTACAGGACTGGATATATCTATGATGCCAATTTAGGACTTAGAAAAACATTTGAATTTGAATTCTGAAATCCAGTTTGGTCTATCTATAAATTTATAGTTTGTTTGCTAGCTCTGACAGGCACTTATAAATTCTAAAATAAAGCGAATTAAATAAATTGTACAATCTGTCTCCCTACTCTTACCACCCACTCCCTGAATGTGTTAAACAAATGTATGCCTGGTTTCATGGATGCTAGGTTAATACATGCTGTGCACATATACATTGTAGTTTATTTGTTGTAAAACCTTAAAAAATTATGGCTGTTCAGACAGAAGCTAGAAAACATGAATTCAGCTCTTATTTTGTAGTTCCTGTCATAATGCTTTCCTGGAAAAAACAATGAACAGTCATGTTAGTCACAAGTGGCCTTACTCTAAATTATATTGTTTTTTGTGGTTTTAAGCCAGGCCTTAATGTTACCTTAACATGATTTTCATGGTTTAATTTATTTCATTTGGTAAAGATTATTCATCACTCATTTAATTCCAAGGTTATCTATTGATTCTTTTCTCCTCATTTGGTATTTTCTGACATTTTGTGGCACTCAATATCGATTTACACAAAATCAGTCATCTGAATGTCCGAAGGAGGTGTCACTCACTTGTCATCTGCTGTTTTTCTGAACTAGTAAGTGGAATCACCATGTATGTTTAGGATGCTGGGTAATTTAAGGATTGGAGCCCTTCACACTTACTGGATCATGCTCATAAAAATTCTGGTAGAATTTTGAAAATGAGATGACTGAGAAGGTTTTTCAGAGGTAGTAACAAGCAGTTTCTTGGTGGTGGGGAGCTAAATTCTTCCCCACAATGTTTACCACTCTAAACATACATTGTAAGTTAAAGAGAGAGAGAGAGAGAGAGAGAGAGAGAGAGAGAGAGAGAGAGAGAGAGAGAACTTCCTTTCTTCCTTCCTTCAAGGTAGACCTTCAAGATAAGTCTCACATTGCTTCTTAAACTTAATGAATCAAACTTGTTGAAATGCAAAAATTAAACTCTGTAGGTCTGCAGTGGAGCCAGAAAGTCTGCATTTCTAACAAGCTCCCCAGTGATGCTGGTCTGTACACTTTGAGTAACAAGACCTTACCCACCTTCCAAACAAATTGCCGTCTTAATTCCCTCCTACTTTGAAATTCTTAAACTGTGTCCGAGGTTCTCCTTACATTAAGATGTTAGTATTAGGAGTAAATAAAGAGGGAAGAAATGTCCCTCTGCCCTCATTTCAACTTACATTTTATAACAGCCATGAGAACATAGTTATCTGTAACAAGTATGTAAACCAACTGGACAATTTTTAATAATTTCCAATCAAAAGAATCTGGGGGTTTATAAAGTTGATTTTCATGATACCTTGAACTCATATATTCTGAATGAATTTGTGCCTGGGGGAGTTTGTCAATCCCTCACCTCCTCTGATTTGACATCTTCTGAGGTTCCTCTTGTCCCATCCCTGTTCCTTGCCTGGTTGTGAAGGGTCTTACTCTCTAAACTGAACTGGAAAATAACTTGTGACAAAATGTTAGGAGATAAAGCTTTAGACTACCCCTCCTAGGAGTATTCACAATTTAATAGACAATGACAACAAAGTTTTTAAAAACCAAAAGATATGATTGGTGGAATTTTTAGACTGCTGGAGACCTTTTTTAGGGGCAGGGAGAGGAAAAAGGGGACGAAGTTTCCAGCCTGCCTCCAGTATATCATATAGCCTGTGTCTCATCCAGCTTACTTATACAATTTGCCTTCTCACTTTACTCATTAGTCTATTGGCCATTATCTCTGGGGGCTTATGACTTCAGATGATCTTTAAAGAAAACTCTTAAGAAAGTATTCTGTAATTCATCTCTGCTGTGCTTAACATTTGCTTAGGCAGTCCTCTGTGTCTTTGGGCTCTCTTGATGTCCAGAACATCACAAAGTCAGGAACAGGATATAAACATACTGGAAAGGCAAATATTATTTTTGTACTGAATTGGGAAGGATGATGTATGGAATGTCTTCACCTGGCTGGACTTAGATTTGATTCTTCACAAATCAGTGACAGATTCATATGTAGAGATGTAGAGAAAAATTGAGGTTCTCATCTATATGTTGTTCTTTATTACATTATTTTGCTTCAGGCTCAAACATATCAAAGTAATTCAGACACTGTGGATGAAACCATCTGATTTCCATCAATAAATGTCTACTGAATCCTTCTGATTATAAGCAGTTGGTATTTTACACAGTTGTAGAAAGACATGGTGATGTCATGCAGCAATTAATTGGTATCTGCATGGCTCAGGTTTATACAAAGTTTAAGGTTTATAGTTACAGTCAGGCTGTTTTTCACTTAAGTGATGTAGGTATACTTAGGTATTGAAATAGATTCTGTTTCTTAGTTTGAATATTTGAGTTTATTGCTTTCTATCTCTGTTCACTACGTGTAGGTTAAGAAAAAGGCCTTCCTTGTTTACCATTTTCTTTTTTTATAAAAGAACCTTCGTATTTCATACTATTCCATTTTCCATTGAAAATAGTAGTTGACTGATTAATAAAATTAGTTGATTAAGTAGGAAAATCATAAATCATGTACATACACCAAACATTCAACTTTTGCTTAAAACATATAAATGCACATTTATTTACCTATTTTGCTGTGGAGTCTCTTCTCAAAGTATGGGTTCACAGAGTGGAATTCTGAAGTCTTTCCTGTGCAAGCCATTTCCCTAAAGGGACCTCTATAAATTTCTCTTTCGGTTTCTTTAATGTGAATTACAAGTTTAAAGACAGTGACCAGCAATTTGAGTACAGGGTTTGTGTAGGTTTTTTTGATCCCTGACCCCTAAGAGCAATTTTTTTTTTTTCTTAAGAGCAATTTTTTAAACACAACTTTTCTTTATGAAGTCTTTCCAAAGCATTCAACTTCTTTCATGAAAGCTCTTTTTCAAGTCAAATCGCATTTTATAGATATTATTATTTAATTAAATTTTGTCATTGCATTGATGGGCACAACTGGCATAAACAAGGTTGGGAACAAATACAACTGAATCTTGGTAGGTTAGCATACTGCTCAGCTTCATGGGAGCCAAAGTACCTGAGCACACCAGGAAGTAGTCATTCTAGCAGCCACAGGTGTTCTATTAACCATGGTGCCCTGGGTGTCCTGCAGTTCAGTTTAGGTATTTTATAGAGGGAATAGTGAACGTAACTATTCCAGTGAAACAGTGAACTGAAAACCAATACCATATTTTTTCCCGTTCTGAAATACCATGACAACAGTGCCAGGGTTCATATAGCTCAGATTTATCGCTCTTATGACAGAGATGGTTTTTGTTTTTGCTTTTGTTTGTTTTGTTAGAGAGTTAATATACAGACACCTTTGGTGGTGTGGAGTATATCTACGATTAGAATTGCTGATGAAACAAATTTCTGAAGGTAAATAACTTATCTTTAGCTTCTAATAATAGTCACAAAAAAAGCAAAAACAAAAGTAAAATTTTGTGGGGAAAAATGCCTTATCTGTTTCTTGGAAAATTTCACTGAGATGGATGTAAAGTGGGAATGTGTAATGAAGTAGACAGTAGGCACTCAGAAACAATCTAGCACAGAAGTTAAGTACAAGTGTGAACAAAATCCCACGGGTGGGTGAAGAACCATCACATTGCTTCTCTGCCTGAGACGCCTGAGCTCTATACTTATTTTTCTCACTGTCCTCCGGCACCCTCCATCCCAGGCTTCTTTTCTTTTTCTCCTCTGGACTGAATATGTGCATCTAATAGAGCTAAGTAAAGCGCCTTTGTCTACCAGCATTTAACACTGTGGAGTGCATGTTTTTAATTCGCTTGGAAAACTCTTTGGGCTTTTAAAATGAGGTATTAACCCATTTTTATTCTATAACTTAAAGGAATTTTTCTTAAAATCAAGGGAGGACTGATTGATGTGTTTTGTATAGATTTTTCCTTTTTTTATTTGTATGTGTAACTTTTTCATAAGGAAAATGTTACAAATTCTAAAACTCTTTCTATTTCTTCTTAGTCAGCATATTCTTAATATGCTGCTTATCTTGAGGGAAAAATAGTGAGTAAAAACAGGATTTTCCATTACTTCTTGGCATCAATTTGATATTAATTTTCGCATGGTACAAGCAGCTCAACCTCCACACTGCAAGCCCACACTCCTGGTGTACAGAAAGTAGATTATTTATTCTGAGGCAAGGAAAGAGTAGATTAAAAGTATTTTTAAGGTACCTAGTTTCCTCTGTTTAAAGGTTACAGTCTATTAATACATTTTATTTTGTTTTAAAATTTATTTTATTTTTATTTATCGAAACACAATTGATTGTATGTATCTATGGGGTATAGCATTGAATATCAACTCCTGTGTGCAAAATGTGATGCTCACATCAGGATAATTAATATATTCATCATCAGACAGTATAATCAGTTTTTGTGTTCTCACTCATAAGCGGGAGCTAAGAGAAAAACGAATAAATAAAAAAAGAAAGAAAGATACAGCAATCACAATAATTCATTGAACATTCAAAAGGAGAGAATAGAACTGAGGCCACCAGAGGTGAGAAAGGGGGAGGGGAAAGGGGGTTTAGCCAGAAATTGGTAGAAGGCCCCAAAACATTTATTTATTTTAAATTCAGAGTGTATTATTAGTTTGTGAGGGCTGCCTTTGCAAAGTATGACAAGCTGGGTAGCTTAAACAACAGGAGTGTGTTGTCTCACAGTTCCAGAGGCTGGAAATCTGAGATCAAGGTGTTGGCCGGTTGGTTCATTCTGAGAGCCCTGAGGGAGAATCTGTTCCAGGCCTCTCTCCCAGCTTCTCGTGGTGTGCTGGCAACCTTGGCATTCCTAGGCTTGTAGTTGCATCACCCTGATCTCTGCCTCCATCCTCGCATGTCGTTCTCCCCATGTGTATTTGTTTCTATGTCCAAATTTTCCTCTGTTTATAAGGACACCAGTCATATTGGGTTAAAGCCTGCCCAAATGACCTTGTTTTAGTTTGATTAACTTTGTATGGGCTCTGTCTCCAAATCAGGTCACATTCTGAGGTACTGGGGGCTAGGACTACTACAAATGTTTTTTGGGGAAACAATTCAACCCATAAAACGGCATTGTTATTAGCACTTGCATTTAAAAACATTTTTAAAAAGACTCTCCCAGAAGTATCCCAAAGCGGGTTCAAGTTTGTGTGGTATTAAGAGGAAGGAGAACTTGAAATGAAAAACTGAATTCCTGAAATTCTAGTGTTGTGATCTGGCCAGAGTTTTTATCCATGCTTTCCTTACACTTTTATTTTCGTAGTTGAATCTTCACTGAATGAAAATCTTTAACAAAGACAGAAACAAAACTCATTCTTTTTTGATTGCCTGATTTAAGAATAGTGACTAAAAGCTGCTGTTTAATAAACTCCTGTATTCACGTATGTTCTCATTACACCTACAATTTGGAGACTCGCACTTTGTTTTATCAGCAGTGAGTTTGTGCTGAGCTGCATTTATTATTTGATGCCTCACTTTGCTTTCGTTAATTTCCTTGCTAAGTGATAAGTAGCATTAAAGTCACGCTATTCTGAGTTTGCATTCTGAGACAGAGGGACAACTGCATTATTGAACTTTTATTCTTTCTTTTTAAAATTCATATTTCTGCATCACCTATAGAACTCGCCACACTTAATCCTATGATCTCTTGAACAGGAGAAACCAAGGCTGTAAAAGAAGGAGGTGATAGTGAAGAGTGAAAAGCATGGGCAGAACAGGCTGGGCTTGTAATGGAATCTATTTAAAATAATATTGCAGGCTTACACTATGCTTGGGATCCATGCTCTAGCTAGACTATTTCATTTTATTCTTACAACTCCGTGTGGTTGATGCTGTATTGGTCAAGATAGGCTGCTGTGGTAACAAACCACCCTGGAAGTTTACTTCTTGTTCACGTAATGCCTGTTGTTGGTCCAGGCAGACTCTCCAAGGTAACTGATCTCCATGAGTTGGTTCAGCATTCTAGTCTACGTTGATGTTAAGTTGTGTCTTATCAACAGTGCTTCCGTGATCACTGCAGCATGGAAGAGCAGGCTGAGAGTCAAGTGCCAGTGATTAAAGCCTACCCCTGGGGTGTAATACCCATCATTTCTCTTACATTTCCTTGGCCAAACAAGTCATGTAGTTATGCCCAGTTTTAAGGGGTTTAGGGAAATGCAATCTTGCTGTGTACCTGGAAGCAGAGGGAATCCAAGTATCAGTGAATGGTAATGTGTTGAGATCGTCATACTTCGCTTTTACAGATGGGGAAACCAGAGTTCAGAGAAGCTGGGTTACTTGTCCAGAAACACAGAGTTAGAAAATAATGGAGTTGCTCATCAAACGTAGGTCTGTTTGACTTCAAAGACTATGTTCCCAACCACTTTGAGTTTTGAGTTCTGCCTTCCATAAGAACAGATTTAACTACATTGCAGATAGAGCGATTCAACTGGTAAAGCTAATTGCCCCCAGTTTTCCTTATAAGGTGCTATTGACAAGGATTTAGAGGAGATGGGGAAGAAGCGGATGATTGATGAGGCTTCCATTGAGTCTCTGGGGAAATTTTCTGGACCCTTCCTTCTCTGGTTTTACGCTCTTACACCTCAAAGAACCTCTGAGAAGCATCTGCACATTCTCCATAAAAGAGAACCAATCCAATAATGGAAGAGTTTTGTGTTTGTCTGCTTTACTGGAGATGAGGTATAGAAGGTATAGTCTTGTGATTATTAAAAGGATAATTACAGCAAATTAGGTTGGTATGGAAATTTAAAGCCAACAAAACATGTTCCCATACAATCCAAAGATAAGAGCAAATCCAAGTGTGACAATTGACTATGATGCCATATCAATGAAGCGTGATTTTCAAAGGAGCCAATGAGGGCCGAGCCCGCGGCGCACTCGGGAGAGTGCGGCGCTGGGAGTGCAGCGATGCTCCCACCACCGGTTCGGATCCTATATAGGAATGGCCGGTGCGCTCACTGGCTGAGTACCAGTCACATAAAAGACAAAAAAAAAAAAAAAAAAAAAGGAAAAAAAAAAAAAGGAGCCAATGAGATCTGAGATTGCATCAGCGAAAGGGCATTTGCAAGCATGAAGTAGGCCTGGGGGTCATATCTGGGATAACTTTGTGGCCCTGTCACCTACGCAAATGTCTTTGCTGCTCTCAGATTCTTAATGTATAGATCAGGAGCATAATGATAAATTCATGGAATGTTTGTGAAGGATAAACAAGATAGGGTTAATAAATACTTAACACAGTGCTGGGCACCTAGGTCTGTGCTCAGTCAATGCTAGCTGCTTTTATTATGACGATGATGGTTGATATTGTGGTGATTTTTCAAGTAGGGTGTGTGATTATTTGGCTCTGCGTGCAATGGTAGATCACAGAGGGAACATTACGATCACTTCTGGGAGCACTTGAAGACAGTGGGATACATTTTGAGGCTGGCAACCAGGATGGAGGAATGACCTGAAACCATCTTACAAGGCTCGCTAAAGCAACCAACGATATTTAAACTGGAAAAAAGACACTTTAGGAGAAACTTTAGAACATGGGTCACTATTGTCTTTGGATCTCTGAAAGGTTGTCCTACAGAATAGGCTTGAGTTTTATTACTTATGGAATTAAGAAGTAGTATATCCATGGGTAGAAGTTGTAGAGAGAAGGATATCAATTCATTTTGGGATAAAGTTGCCAGCCAAGGAACAGAACTGTCTTGGGAGGAAGCAAGTTTACTGCCATTGGTGGTTAAGGCATAGTTTGGGTAGGTATTGATGGGGTCATGGGGATTGAAGTATCAGATGAGTAATTAGATTACAGAAACTTTAAGTGAAACTCAACACTAAAGTTTTGTGATTCTAATCCTGGGTGCCTCTGGAGAGCGGTAAAAAAATAACAGTGTGTTGGACCCGGCCTTCGGCCAATTAAATAAGAATCTCCGGGGGTAAGGCCTGGTTCTAAACAGCAGGAGACAGTATCATTCTGTGTGAGAATGGTAATGAAAAAGAACAGAGTTTGATTAGGTTTGGCTTGGTTGAGTCCCTAATTTTGAGGAGTCCACCTACACTGAAGCCTCTGATCATTTTGGATCCTGATTTGGGAAAGGGGTTGAGGTCCACGGTCAGGTTGAAATACTTGTCTGCAGAACATCTTATGGGGGGTGGAAACAGGGACTGTAGATACTTGTATTCAACTATGGGAATGAGTCTATTTTCACCCAAAGAAGCTTGGTATTATTCCTGTTTACTGGCTGGTGAGTGATTCATATGGTGCTTTTTGGGGGAGATGTGTTCAGTGAAATGTATTGCTTCTATGTAAATTAGTTTATTTCTTCTGGGATCTACCAGCCTGCTGATGCAACCCTGCAGAACAATGCAAATTCTGGTGTGTGTGTGTGTGTGTGTGTGTGTGTGTGTGTGTGTGTGTATGTTGGGGCAAGGAGAAGATGGGAGCGCACATAGAAATACATATATCTAGAGCATAGAGCATACCTTCACACTTCCCTCCTCTGACCTTTACACCAGAAGCATAAAAACCACCCATTGACCACTGGCCCTTGAGCTTGGTTTTTCCTAATCTCTGGATGCTCCGTGGCTGAGCTATCCTTCAGCTTGACCAGCTAGCAGCTGTCAAGTAGCCCATGTATCCCCTTGTTCCCGGGTGGCTTCTTTCTGCCCGATCCCTCATCCTCTGGCGTGGCATTTTCTCCATGACAGTCTGCCCCTGAACTGCTCTGGCTGATGCTTTGGTAAAGGCTTGCAAGGAAAGAGAGTAACAGCCGCTGGCGAATCCAGTTTGCATTAGCACCATCAGCAATGGATGAGACCTTCCCCAGGCTGGAAGAAGACTGGAAAAAAGGACTTCAGCGAGAGGCGGCATGGCAGGTAAGTAATGTCCTCTGCTCCAGACAGGACCCAAATCTCTCTCAACCCTTTTAGCCCGGGTCTAGGTAATATGCCTAAGTCTATTTGCAGAGCTGTATTATCTGCAAGTATCCATTTGGGAAAAGTCCTCATTAGTTTCCATTTCTTTGTAAACCATGCAAATAAGACTCCAAATGAATTTACTCTAGATTCTCAAGCAAGCTAATAAGGTTTTACAAATCTATAGATGTTGCTAAATGTATACTTTCTTAATAAAGGCCTTTGAATTAACAACTTGCAGGTGTATATTAAAGGAAATATGTAGATTTGGTTTGTGTGAGTACAAGTTCATTGCAATATAAAAATTTAATACAACACCTGTCATCAGACTTACTTCATGGTGTTATAGTCGCTTGGAATAAGGGGCTTGGTTTTAACCTATTTTAATGAGGTGACCATTCTTTTAATGCAGCTTGTGTGCCTTCCTTATTTATGCCGAACTCATAATAGGCAGAAGCTCTGTGGTATGCAGAGTTCAGGCTAAAGGATTCATTTTGGTGTAGAGGCAGTTTTCATTAAAATATGCAAAGCAGTAATGTTTATACGTTACAATACCTATTTCAAATTAGCAAAATTATATGCTCCTGTCTCGTAAGCTGCCAACTGAAATCCCTTCCTAAATCCTGTTGAATGGCTTTGATTACTCTTCTTCACATTACACATTACACACCTCTAATGCATATTTTTATGCATCCACTCCATTGCCATTTAATTAGACAACAATATTGAAGAGCGATGCCAGTGCTTTTTTTATTTTTTATAATGCTGCTGCCTTATGGAAAAAGAACACTTTCCATGTGTGAAGCATTTCTTATGGGTGGTGTCAGATACAGTGAAACTGTGATTTTCCATGTTGTCTAAAGCAGAAAGTTTCATATAAAAATGGTGATTCAGAATGAGTTGATTTTTAACATCAATTTTTAAAATAATCCTCCTTTTTATAAAAAAGGGAGACTTTTCATAATATTTCTTTCCTCTCCTGCAATAGAAATTTTAGTGAAATGTGGTACTGGTATTGACAGGTCTGTTTTGTTCCATGCAGTGTGATGTTAAGTAAGGAGCTTCAGAAAAAACATCCTCTAGCCTGGCATGAAATTGGAGTCCATCCACTTTGAATGGGGACATTATTTAGGAAGTAGGAAGGGATACAAAATAAATCTCTGCATGCTACTTTGAGGATGACATGTGGTGGGTCTCTAGGGATCCCCCCAAATATTCAGATATTTTATGGTATGTTAATGTGACTTGTGGATTTTTGTGTTTTGTTTGTATGTTTTCCTTTAGAAATTTGGCATCTTATATATAGTCTTCATTTCAAAGGAGAACGAAGGGAGGAAGGATGTGAGGAGATGACTCAGACATCTCTGTGGATAAAATATTTAAACTAAAAATATGAAGTCTAAATGTTTATGTAAAAATGCATGTGTCAAATCACTGTCAGCATCCCATGAACCTTTAGCTTATTAATTTTCCAAAAGGCAGATAATGAAAATATTCTCTATGCTGCTTGCCTTCAAAGACGTGATCCTATATAGCTGGTTGACCCCTGTCATTTCCATCGTGATGACTGAAAGTCCTCCTTATAGCTAGTGGAGGTAGTGGTTAGAAAAAGGGCATCCTAGTCCCTGATTTGGTCTCCCTAAAGGATGTCACAGGGTGTTGGCTAGAGTTTCACCTGCTTCTGCCTGCCTTCCTGCTGCTCCACTCTCCAGTCATCTGTATTGCTATGCTGGGTCCCCACATGCCTGGAGTCAGCCCATTTCAGTTGACTCTTAGACTGTCCCTAAGGCAGGAAACTACATCTGATGGCATCATATGCAAGGCCTTTGTTGTGATTGTGACTTCTTTTTGGCCATCCATGGTAGCAATGGAGGTGGAGGAAGTAAAGAGAATTTAAAAACAAATTGTGATAAGGGGTGACTCTTTAGTTTAGCCAAATCGCATATTTCTTATTGGAATTGATCTAATACTTTCCTACTTACTTACTATTTACCTATCACAATACTAGGGGTTTTCTGTGTGTGTGTGTGTGTGTGTGTTTGTGTGTGTTTGTGTGATTGTGAGCAAACACACATACACACATCAATCTTTATAAGAAGGCTGGAAGGTAGATGTGATTATCCTCACTTTACAGATGAAGAAATTAAGGCTCAGGGAGGTTACATAACCTGCCTGAAGTCATCCGGGTTTCAAATCCAGGCCTTTTTGACTCCAATGCCTGTGCTCTTCCCACTTTTGTTGCTGTGCCATCTGAGTTGAATTTTATCTTATTTTTTATCTCACAGAGTAATAGCTTACAAGCAGCTGTGATGTGGGCAGGCAGGAAGCAAGAGGAAGAAAGGGAAAAAGCATGATGATCTTCTGATGAAATAATCAATCTCTGAATCATTAAGACTTTAATAAAATGTTTTTAATAGTTTATTTTTTTAACCCTTACTCCACACCAGGCACTAAGCTAAACTTACAATTCTCTGACAGACAGATATTATCTATTCCTATTATACAGATGGGGAAACCGAGGCTCAGTCGTGTTAAGAACATACCCAAGGTCACACAAATGAGATGCTGAAAAGGGCTGTGGACCCATTTGGCCTGACCCTGAAGCCTGTATTCTATACTGAGCTGCTTCTCAGAGTGTATATTTCCAAATTATATTTTGATCATACATATTTTAACTCTCTCATCTCACTATGTGTATTGGTCTTTGAGAAGTCCTCTGATAGAGTTTTTTAAAAAATGAATTAAAAGTTGGGCAAAATGGCTTACTCGCTCAAGTTCTTAAGAATGTATTTTAATTGGGTGTTGTTTGCCTTAAGTGAACCAGCTTACCCATGGAGTTGGAAATGAACTAAATGCAATTTCTAGAATCAATTGTAAATCTGAAAATCCATTTGAGCGTATAACCCATACTGGAAAACCAACAGCAGCTGTGTCACAGTTATGCCCCTGTCTCCCACAGCCCACTTCAGCTCTGGGAGAAGCTCTGGAAGAGAGATGGCTGCAACTTATGCCACCAGGTACCGTATGACCACAGGCAAACTTGCTTAACCCGGCCTCTTGCTGCTTCACTTGTAAACCGAGGTGATTTTGCTCGGGGGAAGCCTTGGAGGGAAGATGGGATGGAGACTTGGTGAGGCTTCATTGTTCTGGCAATCGTCAGCTGGAAAACATCATGGAGGGGCCAAGGACCCATTTCTGGATAACGTTTCATTCTTGGGGTGGTTCCCGTTAAAAGAACCCCTGTAACTGCAGCAAGGCCCTTTTGAACTCGTCTATCGATATTGTCCATCTGTGCCTGTCTCCCCACAAGATGAATTCCTCAAGGGCAGAGGTGCACCAACAAGCCTGGGAGCCTGGCACACAATAAACCCTGGATGAGGGTTTGCCAGACTGAATGGGACTGCATATTTGAGCTGGAATGAAGCAGAGACGTGATCTAGCTTCAAGGCCCTGATTTTATAATTAAAGAGAGAGGACAGGTGACTGTCCCAAGTTCCAGGGCTGGCTGGTGAGGAGCAGGGATTACAACCCTTCCTCTCCCAGTTCAGCTTTCTTCCTTTTCCCTACATTGCTTCTCCATAGATTTCCTTCCTAAGCCTCAGCTTTCTCATCTGTAAAATTGGAACTAGAGCATATTATCTCTGTTTGTTTAGATACCTTTATTATGACATTCCTCTCTGAACAGGTACTATATCATAAAGGTCAAGAACATAGGACCTAAAGCCTTGACTTCTGGGTTCTAACCTTGGTGTCCTCAATTACTGTGTGCCATTTGCAAAATTTTAAAATTTCTCTGTGCTTCAGTTTTCTTGCCTATAAAATGGGGATAATTATAGTAGCCATCTTATAAGGTGGTTTGGAGGATTAAATGAATTAACTTATGGGAAGTGTTTAGAAGAACACTCCGATAAGTACCATTTAGTGATCCATTGTATGCACTACCTGTGTCATCTATTATTTATCTATTATCTATTTAGTGAAATTAGCTATTCAGTGCTTTTGAATACCTACTATGTGCAAAGCACAGCCACACTAAGTAGATGAGAAAATGACAGGAGATGTTGCCACAGACCTTGAGGTCATTATAATTATAGGACAGGCACTGAATGCTCCATGTATCATGGGAGCATTGAGGAGTGGCCTCCAATCTGTCCTTGATATTGCATGGAGGAGGTAATACTGGTGCTAATTCTTAAGTAAAGAAAAGGAGTTAAGCCAGACAAAACACTGGGAAGACTATTCAAAGCCAAGAGAGAGGACATGTTAGAGGTAGGAAGGAGAGAGATGCTAAAGTATGTATTGAGGAAGCAGTCAGTTGTCCTGGGGTACCAGCTTTTCAAGGTGAGGCAGGGGCCATAGGAGATAAGTCTGAAGAAGCAGGTGGGAGAAAAGTCCTGCATAGCCAGTCCAAACAGCTTCAGCTGGCAGAGGAGAGTCACAGAGGGGCTTTAGGCAGAGAGGCATGACAGGGATCAAACTTGTCTTTTAGACAGATCCTTCTGGCTTCAGTGTGGAGTATAAATTGGAGTGTGACAAGACTGGAGGCCAGAAGCCCAGTTAAACCATTCACCACTTTCAGAAGGGCTGGTTGGACCATGGAAACATGATAGAGATGGAGGGGTGGATTCCAGAAATATCTACAAGAGACCAGCCTAAGGATTTGGTGATTGATCCATGCAAGGTATGAGGGTGTGGGAAGAGTCAAATGACCCCCAGGTTTCTCTTAGAGGTAGTCAAGTGGATATGGGTGCCACCATCTGAAAAGAGATTGTCAGAGAAGAAAGATGTTTTCTGGGCTCATGAAAGAGTGGAAAAGAACTAACAAAATAGTGGAGTAGAGTTATCATAAATTTGAATAATATATAGCATTTTATATCAGGAGGATACAGAAAGCCCTGTGAAGACACAAAGAATGTAATATCAGGAATAGTTATCATTGACCAAGAGCTAACTGTGCCAAGAGCTGTTTTAAGCATTTTCATTATGTTAGCTCACAGCATCCTCCCCATCTCTGAATTAGGGAGATACTGGTTGTATCCCCATTTTTTAGATGCTGCAGTTTTAGAGAGGGTAAGATCACTTAACTACTACATGGGACTGAGACCCAAGTAGCCTGGATCAGAGGTCCATAGGATTATGTCCATCTGCTTGGAACTAGGTAGGACTGGGCAGTTTCACAGAGTAGATGGCCTTTGAGTCAATCCTTAGGGAGGAGCAGAATTTTGAAATCTGGAAAAGCCTGAGTTAGAATCAGGCTCTTTTTGGTCATGGATATTCTCCACTCAGGGCAGATAGAACATTCTCTTTCGCACCAGGTCTCCCAACATTATTGGACCAGCTAAGTATCTCCAGGTGGTGCAGACCAGCTCCACAGCTCCCAGCAGAGGCTGCACAAGGCAAGGGAGGCTGGCCCAGTGCCCAGCAGGTCTGTGCCCAGCACAAGTGTACCAGAACTGGTCAACCTGGAAATGGGAGGCCCTGGCTGGAGGTTCACCGGTCCCAGCATGTGACCTCTGGCACGTCCCTCACCTCTCTGAGCTGTTTCCTCCCCTGTAAAGTGGGAAAGAGAATACCTACCCCCCAGGTAAAAATTCAGTGAAATAATGTGTGCTTGAAAGAACTTTGCCCACTGTAAAGCATTCTACAAGGTAAGGTTTTAGTTCTATTAACTGAAAATAAAGTAGCATCATACTTTTGAAATAAAACCGACATAAAAGTAGTTTTGTGTGCTCTCTACCTTCCCTTCCAATTCCATTACTATTTAGTGTTTTGGTTTTTATGTAGGAAGGAAAATAAGTGGGTTTCATTTTGTTTTCTGCTCTCGGGGGAGGGTTTGTTTCTTCATGTGTGAAACACTCTACATTGGGCATCATTGGAATGGTGGTTCATATTTTGAGTTTACTTAATGTTCAGAGAAATCTGCTTCAAGATACTGTCATCTGTCAAGTGAGTAAATGGTGATGATAGGTCAAAATGAGCACCTAAGGGTGTAGACTGATGTGTTCTGACTTTAGATTAAGTATGATGGATCTAGCAAGAGTTGGGTTGAGTGTAGAAGTGACAGGGGCTTCAGTCCATCAGTAAACGAATTCTGTTTGTCTTCTACTCTTCCATTTCTGGCACAATGATGTGTTCTGAGAAAATTTCTATTCTTACTGCTGGTGGTAATCTTTTGTTGTTGCTTTTTGAATGTGGGACACATTTATTCATTCACTCATTTATTCATTAATTCATGGGAACAAGGGAGGTGAAGTGTTTGATATATTTCTTAGATTCAAATGTCATAGATTCATAAGGCTGGGAGAGACCTGGGGATTGTTTGTTTCCATCCTGCATGCTCTTCATTCTGAGCAGAAGCAAGTCCAAAAGGCTGAAGATGGATAACCTAATATAGCCTCTCTCCATAACTCACTCTTAGGTCTAACAAACGATTCATAGCTAAGGAAATTCTTCCTCACGGTGGATTTAAGCTGTGCCCGTTGAGGCTTAGGCTCAGGTCCGCTCTTTCATCCTCTCTAGAGGTGGAGAAAAACAGCTCAGTCACTGTCCTCAGGAATCAGTCTTCCTGGCCTTGAAAATCCTTATGAAAGCAGCCTTCAGCTTTTGCTTCTCAAGGCTAAGCAACCTAAATCCTTAGGTATAATTCTTTATTTTCACCGTCTTGAGTTTCTCTGAACTTTCTGCAAATCTGCTTATTACCTTTAACTTCTATAGCCTAGAACTTTTCAGGAAGATCTAGGCAGGACTAACCAGTACTGAACATCTGCTCATTCATTTAGTCAGCTAGTGCACATTTATTGAGCTCCACATTTTAAAGGCTCAACCTCTGAGCCAAGCCTTGAGAGTACAAAGATAGGTAAAAGGCAGCATCACAGAGCAGTTAGGAGCCTGGTTAACATCATGGATCACTGCTTACCAGCTGTATGATTGTAAGCACGTTGCTTAAACTCTCTATGTCCCAGTTCCCTCAGGGGAAAAATGGGATAACGACAGTATCTATCTCATAGGGTTGCTGTAAAGAGTAAATTAATGAATACATGTAATGCACTCGGAAGAGCAGTAGGCACATAGTTATGGCCATGTAACTCTTCAATGGAATGAAAATGAAATAAGATGCAGACCCTGCCCTTGAGTTGTACTTATTCTACTTGGAAGGATAAACTAATACATAACTAATACATAACCAATTAAAATTCAGTATATTAAGTACTCTAGTAGCAGTAGGTGCATGTGGGATGGAAGTTCGGAGGCCCAGGAGAAAGTATGCATCAGGGCAACAGGAGCGACTTCATGGCTGGAGGGAGGTGAACTGTTTGAGGTACAGCTTTCTTTGCATCACATATCATTAACCCGTAAGGCTGGGTGAGACCTTGGGATGACATCTCATTGTACATTTTCATCTGCAGATCTCTGACTTGGGCCTTAGGGGAGTTGTAAGGGCTTCTTAGGTTGGAGAAGTGGTGAGAAGGCATTCTAGGCAGAGGGAGCCTGTGAACAGAGACCTTGGAGAGGAGATGTGTGGTGCATGTGTGAAGCATGATGACAGGCTAGCTGTGTTGTGGGTGGGGTGGGCAGTGGAGAGAGGTCTTTCTATTTGGGTGGCATCAGCTTATGTGGGGACTTCTCCAAGTGTCTGCCTTATCCTTAACCTAATCCATGCTCATGGGGCTGTATGTCCATTTTATTTGTATTTATTCATGTATTTAACAACAAACACATTATCATCTCACTGGGTTTCTGAGAGTCAGGAATCTAGGAGTGGCTTAGCTGGGTGTTTCTGGCATAGGATCTCTCATGAGGTTGTAGTCAAGCTGTCATCTGAAGGCTCGACTGGAGCTGGAGGATCTATTTCCAACCTCACTCACATGGCTGTTCACAGTCCTCAGTTTTTTGCTGGCTGTTAATCAGCAGCCTCAGTTCCATACTGCATGGGGTTCTCCATAGGGCTGGCCATGACATATGACATGGCAGGTAACTTATCCCAGAGTGAGTGTCAGAGAGAGAGAGAGAGGAAGATACAAGCCACAGTGCCTTTTATAACTCATCTTAGAAGTTGCACACTGTAATTTCTGCTATATTTCATTGGTCACACAGAACAACCCAGATACAAAGTGGAGGAGACTATTCAAGAGTGTTAGTACCAGGAGGTGAGATCATTAGAGGCCTACTTGGGGGCTGGCTACCATAACTGGGCTGGACCAAGCACAGCAAGGATTGTATATATTTTGGTGAGATTTATCACCTACCCCATTAAGCACTCTACTCAGTTATCTAATTGTGTAAGTTCTGGCTAACTAAAGGGAACAGTGTAAATTGGTATGCTCACAACCAGGCATTTTGGCTTTCCAAACTAAACAAAGTTATTCTCACAACTGGGCATGTCTTGGAGGTGTCTCACCAGGATCCACAGAGCCCATCTACTTTGATGGGCATTTACAAGGTGCTACGTCCATTAAAAAAAAGTTGTAGATCAGTTACGGAGGCTGCCAAAGCATTTGATGTTTCTCTTCTAGTAGATGTCTTATTCTGTCTGGGATCAGAGCTATATGTCAATCCCTCGAGGCCAGAGCCTGAATCTTATTATTTGCTTATTTCTCTCAGGGCCTCACACACAGCACCAGGCATGGAGTAGAATTAAGTCATGAGTGCTGAGATCAAGTTTACCATGTATAACCAGTACCCTTGGTTGCCTGTTCTAGAACAACCAGTTGTGCTCATGAGTGAATGAAGAAATGCAAATAAATGAATCCAGGGATTGTACAGTTTTCAAATTTGACTCAATTTCAAGTACCTTTTGGGAAGGGAATAATTTTGAGTAAAACCCAAACAGCCAATATAAGAAATCAGTTCTCCCTGTGGTGTCTGCCTCCTGCACTTCTGTGTGCCATGGTCATGGCTCATTGTTTGGATTGGGGCTCAGTGGACCTTGAATGGGAGAGAGATTCACACTCTTCCCTTCTCCACCTCTTTCTTGAGCACTGACTCATATAAGCCACAATCTGTGCTGCCGATGGCTAAGGAACATTCGAGATGTGAAGGGCGGACTTTATAAGGTGGTTGAGGGGAAAAGGCAGCTCTTGAACATCTAAAGAAACAAATATGTTTTACATCAAGTTCCCCTGTTGAAAAAAATGTCAAAAGAAGTGAGAAACAGTCAAGCTGTAGCAGCCAGTTGAATGCAGTGATTCTCTCACTTAGGGCGCAAAAGCCGTAATTTTCTATCTAATTCACTCCTCAATCATTCCATGGCCCCTGTCGCAAGCTCAATTTAAGCTCAGTCCCCAGTACACAGAGCCTCTGTACAGTTATAAAGAAATGACTGGCCGGAGGGACTGACGGAAGAAGGAGCCATGTGGTGACCCAGAGCTTGAGTTATCAAGTAGTCCTGAGATCACATGGCATCTTTCTCCAAAGCCTCTCATGAAGTCCATGTAAAATAGGTCATTTCTCTTTTAGCCTTTAAATTTTGATCACTGCATGAAAGAAGAATACGATCTGTTTAAATGCTCACCACATATATTGGGGAAAAAGACAAATTTAGTCGAGGCTCGGGGGCAGTGCCTGGATTGAAATTTTTTGCTGCCTCAAGGGCTTTGAATTGAAATGGAAACAGGCTGGCTCTCTGCAGAACTCCATTACTGTTGATGACTGTTTGTCTTTTTCAGAGGAGTTCAGGCGAGCAATAAATATGACTGCTCTTTAGGGAGAGTGTCCTGGAAACTGTAGGATCTTTCCTTACACATGTCAAGTGTATTTCAGTTTTCAAAAGCACTTTTCCATTTATACTCCTTTTTCTATCTCATAGAAGCCATACTAAGGAAATGGCAGCAATGTTATTATGACCAATCGTCAAATTAGTAGACTGAGGGTTGACAGGTTAAGAGCCTTGTCCAGCAAGGTCAAGAGTAGAACCTGGTTCTGAAGCACAGTCCTGTGCTTCTTTACTAAGTTAGAGCTGCCTCTCTGTTTACTGCTCAAGGGTAAGTTTTCCTAAAGATTATGAATAATTGTATTCTTAAATGAATACCTATTAGCCCCAATCAATTGTCCCCTTCCTAAAAGAGTGTGACATTTAATGCTGAAAACTTTTATGTAATCATTTCTAAGGAAGAGCTTCTCCTGCCAACTCCAACAATGCAATTGCCTAGTGGAAAAGCAAGATGTTCATGTTTCCCATGCTGATCATAATGCTTTGGGCATGGGCTTCTCACAGTGGTGGGAGTCCAGCAGGGCTATTACACAGTCAGTAATCCAGGGATGTGCTGCAGAAATACATAATTTTGTGTAACACTCTAAAAGACTTTATTTTTAGCATTGCTGGATTCCTTTCTTCACACTGGAAAAGGAGGCACACCATGTCCTTCAACTCAGCTTCTTGCCAAGATGTGACTTACATAGCACGAATCACCTTAACCCTACCTTTTGCATAATTTAGTGAATCGAAGATCTGAACTAATGAGACCAAAATGCATTCGTGAGGAAGTTTTGGAAACTGAAATGGCCAAGTGGTTATACGATACAGCTTTATTTGTGTGGGAATAATGTTAAAACTTTTAGAAGCATTGTTTTTTTGTTCTTTGAAATATGTTCTTTTCCTTAGTGATTGATCGTGGTGTTCACACATAACGAGGAACTATAGGGGACGTCTTATGTTGCACTTCTCTTGCATTATTGATGTACTCATCATGGCTATGTTCTGTCTGCCTAAAAATCAACCTACTCTTCTCTCTCCTGTCTCCTTTCTCAACCAAAACAATCAAACAAACAGAAAACCAAAAAAAAAAAAAAAAAAAAGAAATACACAAAAACCCTCAAAGTCATCTTTATAAACTGCTATCACCAACTCATACTTATTTGAAATAAAATACAATAAATACATATATTACTTATGAGCCAAACTAATGTGGGGTTGAATCATCCTTCGCCATTGACTAGTTTGATAACCTTGGATATATTTCTACTTTAAAGCCTCAGTTTCATAATCTTCAAAATGGGATTACAATAGTAACTTACTCCTAAAATGATTGTGAGGTGAATCAAAGGAAATTATACATCTAAATTTCTTGGCAAAGTGACTAGCATACAGAAAGCACTCAAAAATATACACCCTGAAACAATAAAACTTCTTAAAGAAAACATAGGAGAAACACTTCAGGAAATAGGACTGGACACAGACTTCATGAATATGACCCCAAAAGCACCAGCAACCAAAGGAAAAATAAACAAATGGGATTATATCAAACTAAAAAGCTTCTGCACAGCAAAAGAAACAATTAACAGAGTTAAAAGACAACCAACAGAGTGGGAGAAAATATTTGCAAAATATATATCTGACAAAGGATTAATATCCAGAATATATAAGGAACTCAAACAACTTTACAAGAAGAAAACAAGCAACCCAATCAAAAAATGGGCAAAAGAGCTAAGTAGGCATTTCTCTAAGGAAGATATACAAATGGCCAACAGACATATGAAAAAATGCTCAACATCACTCAGCATCCAGGAAATGCAAATCAAAACCACACTGAGATACCATCTAACCCCAGTTAGGATGGCTAAAGTCCAAAAGACTCTGAACGATAAATGCTGGTGAGGTTGCGGAGAAAAAGGAACTCTCATACATTGTTGGTGGGACTGCAAAATGGTGCAGCCTCTATGGAAAATGGTATGGAGGTTCCTCAAACAATTGCAGATAGATCTACCATACGACCCAGCTATCCCACTGTTGGGAATATACCCAGAGGAATGGAAATCATCAAGTCGAAGGTATACCTGTTTCCCAATGTTCATCGCGGCACTCTTTACAATAGCCAAGAGTTGGAACCAGCCCAAATGTCCATCATCAGATGAGTGGATACAGAAAATGTGGTACATCTACACAATGGAATACTACTCAGCTATAAAAACGAATGAAATACTGCCATTTGCAACAACATGGATGGACCTTGAGAGAATTATATTAAGTGAAACAAGTCAGGCACAGAAAGAGAAATACCACATGTTCTCACTTATTGGTGAGAGCTAAAAATTAATATATAAATTCACACACACACACACACACACACACAAAACCGGGGAGGGGGGAAGAAGATATAACAACCACAATTACTTGAAGTTGATACGACAAGCAAACAAAAAGGACATTGTTGGGGGGGACGGGGGGAGGGAGAAGGGAGGGAGGTTTTGGTGATGGGGAGCAATAATCAGCCAAAATGTATATCGACAAAATAAAATTTAAAAAAAAAATTAGCAATTGTCATTCTCATTGTGAAGGTGTTTACATTAAAACTGGGGTCATGACAGTGTTATCCATAATTTCACTCATGCCAACCTGCAATACATAGGACACAAGTAAGGTATAGAAAAGGGGAGACAAAAGTTATTATATTATCAGGTAAAAAGTATTTACATAGGAAAGCAAAGATACTTAAGAAAACTGAAAAATTATTAGAAAATTTTGGAGTTAAGTTAGTTGATTCAACATAAAATATACAAAAAGGAATAACTTTCTGGTATACTAGTGAAAACCAGTTAGAAAATAGGAAGATAAAGATCTTTCAAAGTAGCACCAACATATAAAATATCTAGGCATCAACTTACTGAGTAATTATGCAGACTCTGTATGAAGAAAACAATAAAATTTCAACAGTAGACATTTTTAAAAAGAAGACTTTAAAAGAATACTTGGATACATGAAAATAGATGTTATCTTCCTAGAAAAGAGAAATGAATACAGCCAACACTTTAATTCTTCTCAAATGAATGTACATATTTAATGTAACTCTGATCGAAATCATGTTGCTCCTGTTGTTTTCTGGAAACTTGACCAAGTAGTCTCAACTTCAGTGTGAATAATATATAGAATGAGAGATCTAAAAAATAAATAAATAAGAAAAAAGAAGAGCAGTAAAGCAGGCTTTTTCCCAGTAGACATTGTAATGTATTACAAAGTTAATGGTAATTAAAACAGGATGTTCTAGACTAAGAATCAGTAGACAAATGGGGTTGAAATAGCCCAGAAAAAGAGTGTATTAAAAACAAGAGTCTGGAATGTGGTTAAAGTTATATTATACATTATTTGGAGCACTGACAAATTGTGTAGTCACTGGTGTTGAGTCACCTAGTTAACAGACTGGGTGAAAATATACAAATTAAATTCCAGAAGGAGAAGAGAAAAATGGAAAAAAATTCAAAACATATTTTTAAAAAGGAGAAAATATAGGGTAACATTGATTGTAGGATGGGAAGGCTTCTAAGCATAAAGAAAGAGTGATAATTTTGATTACATAAAAGTGTGAAAATTCTTTCTATTAGAAATGTAATAAGTAAACAAACCAAAAATACCCAACAAGTAATAAAGCAAAGAAATATTTTTGACAAATCTGGCCGAAATGGCTTGATATTGTTTAACAAAAGAAGTGCTTGTATAGGTAAGAAATAACCTAACATTCCCCTAGGGGGAAAAATGAGTTTGGTCCATGAGAAATTGACAGAAGATATATGTTCCCAATAAATATATAAAAAACATTGTAGTCACATTTGGCAGCAGAGAAATGTAAATTAAAACAGTAATGGGGCACAACTGGTAAAGATTCTGAGATCTGAGAATAATAATAATAAAAGTTCGACTCACCCTAAATTCCCAGTCATAGGTTAATGGCTAGATAATCTATGAGATAGCCACCAAAAATGGTGTTTTCAATACTTAATGTAGGAGACAATGCTTTTGATATAATATTAAGTTAAAAGAGTGGAGACTATAGGTTAAATATGGCACCTGAAACCCTACAAAAAGATGGTAAAGATGCAGAAAAAGTTTAAACCTCAAAGGACAAAGAGAATGAAAGAGGAGTTGACATCAATGAAGAAATGTCAACTACATTTTGAAAGCACAAAAGAGAATAAACAAGTGGTAACTGCCTTGGCACAGCATTAAAATAATAGTGAAATTTAAGCTTGTAGGGGAAGGAGTAAACAAAAAGCAAACTGTTTTGCACTGCCAGATTCCGGAACTGCTCAGGCATTGGAGATACCAGGTATCTTAGAAGGTGAAGACATGCCATAGAGTGGAAAACAAGTGAACAGGCTTACAGAACAAATACATGGGTCCCTCCCCCCACTGGACTAAGGCATGAAACAGTTTGTGTTCTAATGAAACGGAGCCAGAGATCTGGGGACAACCAGGCACAGTAGAGACAGGTAATATGCCGTAATGAAAATAAGGAGGTTTCACAAGTGAAAGTCTGCATACTGAACAGTGAGACCCCAGTTTCTTTCTTCATATCCAAAATGCTAGTATACCTTATACTTAGTGGCTTATACCCTGTCAGAAGGGAGAGCAAAGGATTTCTTCCTGGGGAAGCTGACCAATTCAAAAAAAAGGCCTCAAATGAAGAGTTGAACTCTCCTCCATGTCACACTGTAGTAAAGCCCACCACTTGTAACCCCATATCCCTATGCTCCTGAACTTCTGGTTAGCCTTGGATGTTTTACTCTTAAAAGAAGCAGATGACCAGATATTCCTGGAAAGCTTCTAATCTAAAAGAGAGAGACCAAAACAAAAATAAAAAGCAATGCAGAGCAGAGGAAAATGTAAAAAAATCTCTAATTTATTTCAAAAGAGAAGAGAGTATATTGCATCTATAATACAAGGACAGACCAGTATATTAATGAGCATTCAGAAAACCATAATGAACTCTTGGAAATTAAAAATGTGAAAGTAGAAATTAAACTTAACGTAAGAGTTGAAAAACAAGTTTGAGAAGAATCTCTGAGAAAAATAAGAATGCAAAAAAAATCAAGAAACCTTGAGGATCGGCCCAGGAAGTCCAACATCTACATCTTAGGAGTTTCAAGAAGAGATACCACATAAAATGGAGGGAAGGAAACTGTTAAAGAAATAATGTAAGAGGATTTCCTTGAACCAAGAGACATGAGTCTGCATATTATAAGGGCTCACAGCATAACAAATGCATAATGAATGAAACACACATACACACATAGACACATCATTAAAAAATTTCAGAACATTTAGAATAAAGATAATGTATTAAAGGATTTCAGAAAGAAAAAAGCCCACAAGTTCCCATGCAAAAGACTGAGAATCACTTTGGAAAGACACTACTTGAAGCTGGAAGAGAATAGAGAATTATATTCAAAATTTTAACTGACCTAGAAATCAATGGTCTGCCGCTGCCTGCCATTGCCATGGGATAAAAATAATAAACATCACATTTAATTAAATAAGATAATGAATGTAAAGTTGGTCAAATTTTGGAATAGAATAAGTGATTTTCAGATAAACAAGGTCTTTACCAATTTCTCAGAAAGCTACTAAAGGATGTATGCCATAAAAACAAGAGTGTAAACCAAGAAAGAGGAAGATTTGGATCCAGGAAATAAGAGATCCAAACTCAGAAAGGCCAAGCATATTATGGGATGATGGCCCAAGGGAGCTCTAGGATGTCAGCTGTGTAGAATGCCTGGAGAGAAGCCAGTGTGCATCAGAGAAGAAGTAGTTAGGACTTCTGGAGGAATGTCTCCCAGGGGGGAAAAGCAATGGAGCTGATCAGTTGTCTGAAGTGCTTGTACATATTGAGAGGAATTTTTTTTTAGCTCTGATAAAGAGTGTGGCATTGAGCCCCCCCCCCCCAAAAGGAATAAGACAATTTATTAACTCCAGGGAAAACAAAAGAGTATGTAAGAAAGAAAATTTAATTATGGTACACTGTATAGCTAAGCAGTTATCAAAACCTAAATAGTTACAATAACATAAATATTGAATATTTTTTAAACAAAAAACTATGAAATAACTATATTGGGAAAATAAGGGGAGAAGAAATATGTATGTGAGTAGGAGTATGTGAGACCTAATCCTCCCCTTCCAAATTTGAAAGTCAGTAGATAACATCTGATGTAACACATCTGGTGAGATGGGATATTATAATTAGCAAACAAAGCAACGGGCCCAGGTGGGATGACTTATTTGTTCCAGGCTTCCCAGCAAGGCTGTGGTAAGGTCAGAACTGAAACCTAGCTGCCCAGCCCCCCCCAGGCTTGGTACTGAACCATGGCAGAGAAGTCTGTCAAAATACAGCCTCGGCCTTTCTCTAGCTCTTCCTACACTTCCAAATTGGATGACTGAATACAAATGCTGCTCTAGTATACCTGTATTTGAATTAAAATGTTTAACCAGTGACTTTTATTGTGTTCCATGTGAGTTTCATTCTAAGAGGTAGAAAATGTCCTGTTAAGAAATTATTTTATAAGAATGAGCAGAGTATACGAAGGTACTTCAAAAAGTTCATGAAAAGTAGTATTGAAAGATAGTATGCATCTTTCCATGAACTTCGTGATTGGAGTGGGCTGGCTTTGTTGGGTCAGGGTTTGAGGGTGACTCTTTCACTGATTGGCTGTGTGATCTTGGACAAGCTTTGGTTTTCTCATCTTTAAAATGGGAATAGAAATAGTAGATATCTCACGGAATTAAATGAGATGAATGTGAAGGGAAGAACACAGTGCTTGGATGTTAGAAGAGCTTAAAACATGTTAATGATTGTGGTGTAGAAGCATAGTTGGATGTAAGGAGCAGGAACAGCAGTTGATCCCAGTGACCCACTACAAATATTGTGCCTTTTGAACATATTTGTGATATTTGTGATGCTAACATTACATTACATGACTGTTGGAAACTATGACGTAAAAATATGAGAGGAACTTGGAGATATGTAGAGAAACTGGTTAAAGTGGCATGATGCTGTTCTCGGATCTCATGTCATCTCCAACCACTGGCATGGGTCAAAACCTGGCTCTCCCTCGGGTGGTGGTATTTAACTGTCAGAACACAACTAGTGGTAGCAATCAAGGTTTGTTATTTCTTCCAGTTGTCCACAGAACACTTCTCCTTGGGATGTCTCTGACTGTGAAAGTAGGTTTGAGAGTGATTTGAAAAATTTGTGGATAATAGTTCTGAGAAGTTACTAAGCAAAAGTGGGATACTTGGTTTTGGTCCCTTGCCTTCACCAAGATGACCACCACCAACCACGTGTTTTCATAAGGACTGCTAGGTTGCTTGACCTACCACTTGTGAAGCCCATGTAGCAATTTACTTATTTTTAAGGAATACTCCACTTGTGATACAGAGTATTTTCAAAACCTGATGTATTACTCGATAACAAGCCCTGTTTTCTGATGTATGAGGTGGAGGCGGGCTCATGTAAACCTGAAGGTTTCTGCAGAGGGGGAAGAATTTTTCTTCTCCTCTACAGAAATGCTGCATTTTTCTCTCTTACCTGGCACTGCCACTTGGCTTCTGAGACTTGAAGGGAAGGAAGGGGATGCTTAAGACTCACTAAGATACCTTCAGAGCAAAAAGCTGGAATCTGTGATGGGAAACGGAGGGTTCTGTCCACCTTCTGCTTTCAGCGAAAGCATCCTCTGCCACTTAGGGAAGCTGGGAGCTTCCCCTTCATTGTACTCTGTTCATGCTTGCAGTTCAAAAAACCCAAACTCCTCCGTGCAGACTTAGGGATGTAGGGAACACTTGGTCAGGCAGACGCTTAAGGGCCAAAGCATCCAATTATTTGCATCTGCTGCACTGGGAAAATATTTGCAGTCAGTGAGAGTTATCACAGGGAGAACACTTTATGCAAAATTTCAGAGAATTCTACGAAAGAATGAAAGGATAGGGCTGATTTCACAGTGGAAAGATTGGGATACGGAAGAGAAGGACCATGAGGGGGAAGTGACTCCCATGGAGAAATGTGACATAAAGAAGGAAGTAAAATATTCTGCATATCAAATCATCACGTTGTGCACCTGAAATTTATGTGATTTCATTTGTCAGTTATAGTTCAATAAAGCTGCGGGGAGAAAAGTTACGTCAAGACACAGGCAAATGTTCGGGATCCGGGGGGAGGCAGCTTAGGTAAGTAAGCGCTGGTGTGTGTGTGGCAGTGTATATGTTGTTCTCATGGCAAATTTGTGGATATAATTACATAATTGTTCCCATTTATAGCTGAGGAAACAGAAGGGTGGAGAAATCGGTTCTCTGCAGGGTGTCCAAGCTCACACAGGTAGGAGGAGTTAGCGTCTCCTCAGGTCTTTCTAACCCCAAAGAGGGTCTTTCTTTCCCTCATGTCAGAGGAAAGTTAATTCCTTTCTTTTCTAGGTATTTTCCTGTAATGGAAAATTCTCTTTGCTGGGATCCTCCCTTTCCGGAATTTGCTGGGCCAGTCCATTTTTCCTTCTGGTAATGATTTGCTTTTACTGAACCCTCTACACGGGTGAGGAAGAGGCCTCTGGGCACCCATGTTGGGTGCTGCCACTTGAGTGTGGCGCTGGATTCCTGCCAGGAGCCATCAAAGGTTGACACATCACAGCTCTCCCACTGCTCTCTTTCCTCCCTTCAACACGCTCACATTCCACACATGGAGGTGTCCAGAGCATATACAATTCCTCCCGAATGCCTATGAAGAAGAGACGCCCCACTTATCACTAGTCATTAACACCAAATGTTCTAAATCCTGGTTCTACCACTTAGTAGCTGTGGGAACATGATAATTTACTTAACCTCTTTGTGTCAAATCCTATGTTTCCCATCTGTAAAGTGCTGAGAACAGTACCTGCCTCATAGGGCTGCCAATGAATGAAATAAGAAAATATCGTTATCAACATCATCATCATCACCATCATCATATCACTATTACCCCCAAAGACCCTGCACGTTGTGCATGCTCAAGGTGTTGGCTTTTTCTCACCCGAGATTGGTTTCAGCTACTGGAAGTCTTGATTTCCAGGAGTAGGGGTGAGTTAAGGGGTCAGGGTTCAAGAGAAGGAAAAGCAGAAATAAACAATGCTTGTGAACATGAGGTTGCCTGGAGAAGTTTGTATGTGCGTTTCAAGAAGGGTAGTTTAGACATCTTTGATCCTTGGGTACATGGGGGCTATAGATTAACACTGAAGGGATGACAATATATTGGGGGAAATGGCTAAACCATTAAGAATCAAGTTTCTCCTTTTGTGTATGAGTGTTTGAATTCCTAATTTCCAGATTTATAAGAGCAAGTAATTATATCACCAATTAAATGAGGGGAAAAAAATCTATAAAACTACAGAAACACTATTCTTGTTGAATAATATATGTACATAAAATTAGAGTAATTCGCAAACGCAGAATTCTAATGTTATGTTAGATGGTTGCAACTGCGAAGCCCGCATTCGTATTTCCATTACCAACTCTGTTTTCTTTCGGCTGGAGAAAATATTTCCCTTAACGCTAGAAAAACTCTAATGCTTTATTTTAGCCTAAAGGGATAAATCTCACACAAGATCTGTTTTAGATGTTTTTTTGAGGTTTTGAAGAAATGAAATATTTTTATTTTAATCTCATTAAATTTTTTTGTTGTTGCCTTTGTTCTGGGAGGACTCAAAAATAAATGAACTTTAAAAGTTGAAACTTTCCACCTGCCTAGTTCCCGATGAGGAGAAATTGTTCATGAACTGAGACTTGTTTAGGGAAAACAAAAGAAAGAATTGAGAGGAGGCGCAAGTATAGAATCTGATATCAGAAGGGACGATGGGGTCACTAGCTCCACTTGCCTCCTTCAATGACCCTGGGAAATCTGTGTAAAATTAATTTAAAATTCAATAGTATATCTAGTCTCATCAATCAAAATACACATTGGAAGTAATTTAAAGTCTTTCTAGCTTTAATTAAAAATTTTTTAAAAATCAAAATAATGTGTGCCTATGATTTTTTTAAAAAAATCAAATGATTTGAAAGGAATTGCAATGAAAAACAATGGTACCATAGTCCACCTCTCGCCACTTGGAACCTATTCCTTAGAGGCAAATAGCATTACCCTTCCTGCTTTTCAGGTCTTCACAAAACAAAACAAAGCCTTCAATCTGATTCAAACTGCTATTTAATATTTTAAATTCTTATATGAAGCTAAATGACTAGTTAGAGTTGATGGGTGGGTTATTTTCCTGGAATCAGGGTATCCGAGAGTGGGAAAGCTCTCATGACCTAAACTAACTCACCTTGTATCATAAATGAAACTGAAGTCCAGACAAGTGCTGGGACTTGCCTAAGTTTGAACAGTTAGTTTATGTTACTCTGTGGAGTAAAACTTGGGTCTGATGCCCTTTCCCTTCCACCATACTGCTTCTCAGAATTTGTTCCAACACAATTCAGGCACATCCTGACTAGTGCTTGGATAAGCTAGGTCTCTACTCTAGAAAGACTATTTCAAAATGCTAGTTAATATGAGTGCAAGCAATGTGCTTGTCATTTAGAGACTAGTGGGAAGTATGATGTACCTATAAAAATATAATGTACCTATAAAATTGACCTACGTTAGCAGGAAGAAAAAAAGAAATATGCAATTTGTAACAGGAAAAATAAAGCCTTACTGATAAAGAGAATTACGTAATATTAGAAAGTATAATTGGTAGGAGCTTTCTGGTGTTAATTTAAGTTCTAGTGAATATTTTTCCATAGTTGATGGTTTGTTTAGTTTGTCATTAGATGAGGAAACAGTATTGATGGTTCAGGGATTATAAAAGACCATATAATAGTGAGACAGAGGAAAACTGAGAGCGGTAGTCCCTCTTTGTCTGTGGGTTACCTTTCTGTGGTTTCAGTTACCACCCATGGTCAACCTGAGTCTGAAAATAGGTGAGTACAAACAATTAGATATTTTGATAGAGAGAGGGATCGCATTTATATAAATTTATTACAGTATATTGTTATAATTGTTCTATTTTATTACTAGTTCTTGTTAATCTCTTACTTTGCCTAATTTATAAATTAAACTTTATCATAGATATGTATGTATAGGGGGGAAAAAACCCACACCGTAAATAGAGTTTGATACTATCTGCCGTTTCAGGCATATACCGGGGATCTTGGAACATATCCTCTGCAGATAAGGGGGAACTACTGTATAAAGACTGGGAAACTAGAAATCAGAATTTGTGGGGAGTGTGTGTGTGTGTGTGTGTGTGTGTGTGTGTGTGTGTGTGTGTGTCTGTCTGTCTGTCTGTCTGTATATTACATGGTTGTGGTCCTGGTATTTTAGGAACCATTTTTAACAGAGGCTGATACATTGGAAATCTAGTCTTAAGGTCAAAAAGAGTATGACCAGGTAGACTAGGTCGTGTTAGGTCTGTTTCACAAAGTGAAAGAAAACATAATTGGCCTAGACAAGGGGTTGGCAAAATGATTCTGTAAAGGGCCAGCTAGTAAATGTTTTAGCCTTTCCAGGCCACAAGGTCTCTGTCACAATTACTCAGTTCTGCTGTTATAGCACAAAAGCAGCTATAGACTATATATATATATATATATACCAACGAGCCTGATTGTGGTCCAACAAAACTTTATTTATAGTCACAGACAAGTGAATTTCATATAAATTTTTATGTCAAAAATATTATCCTTTTTAATATTTTCAACTATTTAAAAATATAAAAACAATCCTTAGTTCTTGGGCCATACAAAAACAGGTAGTCTACTGACTACGCAGGGCCAAAGTTTGTGGACCATCGGCCTAGACTAACAAAGGGTTAGGATGTAACATTTAAGAAATGATTTTTCTGTCCCAGCAAACAGGTAGTGATGAGCTGCCACTTTTCTTTCTCCCTAATTTTGTGGGGTCTGTAATCTAAGTACTTTCTGTTTTGGCTTTGTTTTCCATAGATCAGTGGTCTTGACAGAAAACAGGGCAAGTTCTGAGTGTGATCTTTTCACACTAATACCCCATTTCCTGATCAACAAAGCACTCTGGTGGATAAAACAAAAAGGGTTCTTTACTGAATTGTACAGACCAGTGGTTGAGTGTGTTTTCTGTCATGACTAAGGTGTAGGCACTTGTAAAGATTTTTGTTGTTCTGAAGTGTATTCTGCATTTGGATACAGTTCTTTGCAGGGTGTACGTATACTGGTGGGAAAACCTTCCTACATGTCCTTTGGGTTCTGAATTCCCTTCATATGTCAGAGGGGCTCTACTTTGCTAATAACCCCTGGAAGTTGACCCAGTGAAGAGTGCCCAGCTACATTCCTTGCTGGTCACTGACACCCCTCATTTGCTTTAGTATAACTCCTGTTTCTAACCCCTGTAGTTTTGATTGGTTCTTCTCATTATAACAGCAATACTGTATACTAAAGGCATGCTTTGAAGGTGTAAAGTGTCATCCATATAAAAACTTGGATGGAGGTTGCAAAGTGACACTCAGGGAAGCCACACAGGTAGAGAGTGGTGGAGCTATAGTTCAAAGCCAAATTAGACTCCAGCTGCGTTGCTCTCTCTGCTCAGCCAGGCAGCATGCCTCTAGTTTAGAGTTTATAGGGCTTGGGATCTAAAGCCACTTGTAAACTTTGATGTGATGAGGTCGATTATTCTTAAAATTTATTGTCAGTAGAGAGTGTTTATGCATTTTATTAATGTGTTTGCTTCCTCCTAAGCTAAAGTCATCGACTTGTGTGTAGGAGGGCATCTCATGCCTCAGAGAGTGAAAACTGAATACCCACATTCAAATTTCTTAAGCAATTAGCTCCTCTTTCTCCCATTGACCTGGGAATTTTTGACTTCAGACATTAACAGAAAATAGGTATTTAAGGAAATGGGGAATTTAACTAAACATATTTGAAAATTTTTATTTGAAAATTAAGTTCCTTAGAATCTACTGGATAGATAGAGACTCAAATTCCTTCTATCTCAACTAATTAGGAATTATTTGATTTCTTTCCAACAAGTATTTATTCCACATGTGGATGCCTGTAGTATTTACTTGTTCTTTATTTTACCAAGCTATTTTGAAAACCCATGCTTTTAGCCATGGCTTCTGGAGAAGATTCCAGGGGAAGAAAAGACCTGATTACTGGTCCAAGGAACATGCAATGTTGTTGAGGAAAAAAGTAAAAGCTTGAAATAATTGAAGAATGATACAAAATGGTATGACCAGTGACATTATTCATTTTTGCTAAGCTGGATGAGGCTGCAAAGAAGGAACGTGTCAATGTAGACTCAATGTTTAGAAACGTCTTCATGAAATTGCACAGATTTGACCTAGGCTCTGGACATGGGTAGGTTGGGAGAGATAGAGGAAATCAATATTTCTTGAGTGTGAACTGTGCTGTGCATGGAAGCTACTCATTTAAAACTTATCAAACATCAGTATTACTATATCCACCTTGAATGTGAGAAAAACAAGGCACCCAAGAGAGGTAGAAGAGCTCAGTGGTTACGAGTGTGCCCTCTGAGGACAGATTTCCTGCAATTGGCTCTAGTCACTACCATTTTACTAGCCATGTGACCATATGCAAGATCCTGATTTTTTTTGTATTGGTCTCTTTCTTTGTAAAATGGAGATCATAACAGTGCCCACTTTGTGGCACATAAAAACATGCCATGTATGGTTACTGTTATCATTACCAAGCACCTTGCCCAGTAGCAGGGCCAAGATTGGAATGCAAGTCTGTCCCTACAGCCCAGTTGTGGAAGGTGGTCCTGGTGGATTCAGCACCAGCAGAAGGCTGGAGTGCAGAATTCTTACCATGGTGGTACTGTGAGGGTCCATAGGGGGAGTGGTGTGATGACGTGGAGGATTTGGGATGATGGGTGGCATGAGAGAAAGTTGAGTGCGTAGGGGAAGTACCAGTTTACCCTTCAGGGCTCATTTAGGCAGTCTGGCTGGGCTATGACTAGGCAAACATTACTACGTACCTTTTCCTTCAACTTAAATTCAGGCTGGGTCCGAGGGAGTCCAGTCCTGATACCCTATGCATCTCACAATTTATAGGTGTGCACACAAACACACACGAATTCTAAATGTGGCCTGAGGTAAGCTGTGCGTGCTTGCCCAGGCTTGGCTCTTATCCCTTGCCCATGCTCCAGTCGTACAGACTGTATTTGCAATTCCCGAAGTCCATTGGAATGTGAGCCTTGTGAGGGCCGGGCCCATGTCCGTCATGCCCCCGATATATCCCTCCCACCTAGCATCGTGCTTAGTACATAGCAGGTGCTCAGTGAATGACTGGTGAACAAGTGAATGGATGACTAAATGAGGATGCTCTCACTCCTCTGAGCTTTTGCACATGCTGTTCCACATGACTGGGACACCTTTCCCACCTTCCCGTTAATTTGTCTGTTCTTATCAGTCACCTTCTCCAGAGGCATACCCTTTCCTCTCCCTTTGTGAAAATCTGTGTCAGGTGTACATAGGAGCCGCAGTTATTCCTTCCTCAGTGTTGATCACGCTGTGTCACAGCTCCCTCTTTATTAGTCTGTGCACCCATCAAGCGGTGGCTTACTGGAGTTGTGAGACAGAGGTCTTCTTCACCACCACGTGCCCTGTTCCTAGCAGTGCCAGCCCCCCAGGGGGACTCAGGACCTGTCTGTGAACATGAGTGAGCACACCATGCACGTACACGGACACACACACGCACACACCCACACACACATGCATGCACACACACATCCTTTCAAGAGCTGTTTTGTTTTGGACCCCTGGGGGAGTGAGTCACCAAGGTGAGTAACAGGTGACTCAGGACAGTGGCAGATGTCTCTCTCCTCCTTATCTGGCAGCGGGGGAAGCACAGCTTGGCCTCCACAGTTATTCTGGCAGAGGGAATTCAGAGAAATCAGCAGCCGACAGAGGCAGTGAAGTTCCTAAGATGGGAAGTCCGTAATCAGCCTGGGGACTTTTAATGAGTGTTCTCTAGAGCAGAGTCGCTAACAAACCATCCTGGACTCCCTTGATCAGTTTAATTGGAGGACAGACGGTTTTAAACATTTAAAAAAGCTGACAGAAGGATTCAATTCCCAAGGCTTCCCCTCCAGCTAAACCTGTGCCTCCGAAGCTCACTTTGTTAACCACGTGCAGTGCCTGCATTTTGACCTTTAGCAGATTCCAGATCGCTGTGTTCCAGCTCTGTTTCTGAGCATGATCTTAGTTTTGTCCTTTTGAGCACATACAGAATGATACCAAACTCTCCATTAATTCTGATGTCTCGCTACTGGAAATATATTTGAGAGAGGGGTCCCTTTGAGGAGTCTTGATGCCTGTGTGTGCCACGGATTTTGTTTATCTGTTTTTCTAAGCATATTTAAAGCTAATTCTGTCTATTTATTCCCTGACTATTTAGGAATCACTATAGAATTTCCTACTAATTGAGATGCTTCTTTGAATTAAGTGTGTTGTTTTTCTTAGCAAATTAAAATACTTGGGAAATTGAATTTTTGTATTAATAATATGGATTATCGAAGCTGATAAATGTGAGATTAATGGCCAAAAAGAGACATTTCAGATGGATAATTTAGATTTTTATCATTTATTAATCATGGAAAGTAAACCTGCTGTATAAGTAATTTTAGTTTTATCAAGAAGATAAATTGTTCTGGCTAATGCATGTATAGATATTCTATGCCAAAGGCATTTGGAGTAATCTGTTAATCATTTAAGTGTGTCAGGGCATATGCTATGTCTTCATAAAGCAATTAAAACACATAACTTTCTCCACTGAAATGTGTGCTGGCCTTCACTGCCTAAAGCAAATTAAAATGGCATTTGTCTTTGACTAGGTTTCGGAGGCACAATATCTGAAGGCAAAAAACATGGAAGGCTGTAGATGTCACGGCAAAGAGACTAGTTCAATCTCTCGTACTGGGGGTGAGGTTGCATATCACTCCCAGAGTGGAGCAGCGCTAATGAGTAAGGACTTTCTGGCTTCCAAGTACCTATCACAGTGCATGGGTTCTTGGCAGAAAATCCCAAGGGAACTTTTCCCCTCCCAGTGCCTGGGGATTTACATCTGTAGCTCCCATTAGCACTAATGGGTGCTCCCCGCGTACAAACTGTCCTCTCACTGACGGAGGAACAGACCCCTAACTAATATTCTTGCTCCATTTATCTGGTGTTCGGAAACGGACAGAGGGCTGCATTAACAGGGCTTTGATAGCGCTACGGTGCCATTATGCTAATAGAGATTTGTGTCAGCTCTTTTTTAGAGGGTCATGATTCTACTTTAAAAACTCTCTTTGGGCTGAAACAAATTTTTGAGTATTCATATTGTGTTTTGTTGTTGTTGTTTGGAAAGGAACAATAACCACCGTCAAAAAAAAAATGTTTATTTTACTCACCTGGCAATCGTTTGTGGAAGGTGATTATCACTGCACTTGTTTCCAGACATCCTCCTAGCTGATTTGCCCCAAGCTCGGGCCTCAGCTTGAACCAGCCTCCCTTGCATGGCTCTGCCAGTGATGAGTCTTGGAGGACGCTGGGAGGGAGGTGCTCAGTGGAAAACTTCAGTCGGCACCCGAGGAGAACAAGGCAAAGAGAAAAGAAGTGGTGGCTTGAGAGTTTGTACAATCTGGAGGCTGAAGCCCACGCGAATTAGAAATCAGATTTCAGAAGGAAATGTAGGATGAGGTGGGGCCTGGGCCTCATTTCCATCTGGATTTCCATTGCCTTCCAAGGGCCCAGCCTACAGTGGTTCCTCAGTAAATGTGTGATGAATAAACAGAGGTCTGTATGGACAGATGGAATTGACAGTGGATTTTGTCCCTTCCTCTGACCACCTTCATAACCTCCCCGAGCCTCAGTTTCCTCCCCTGCAACACAGGGAAAGCAATTGCTCAGTCCTCATAGAGCCTTCATGAGGAGTGACAAAGGCTTTAACTCAATGCCTAACCTAGAGTAAGCGCTCAGTAGGTGTTTCTTGTTGAAGACAGTCCATCCTTTTGATATGACTTCTTCAGACTAGGTGCTATTCTTAGTAGGGACAAATTATAGCACTACATTGGCCTAGTAGCAGCCTGGTAGAAGCAACGTATGGATTCTACTCAAAGCATCCTTCTTCTAAGCCACACTGAAGGCATTGCCAAACAGAAGGAGCTGGGCTACACGGGGGTTTTGGGAGATCACTTCTCCACCTGAGTTATGTAGGCACTGGAGGCAATTCACTAAAGACAAGAATGTCAGGGCAGTTATTGATAATAAAAACTTGAATGATGGATATGGTGTAACTCTGGGGAAGGGGCTTGCTAGTGCCTGCACACCAGAATTAAACTGACCCACCTGGACACTGGTAGTGCAGGCCTCCTGCATGAAGGATGGGGTGCAGGCAGGCAGGTCCTAATGAGGGGATGCAGAAAGGACCAAGCTACCAAGGATGGGTTCTTTTTCCCAAACTTGCCAATCGATAAGTGAACGGAGGGCGGTATCAGGTAGCGGAAAGCCAGTAATGTTATTGTAAATGATGCCTTCCTCATGGAAACAAAAGAAGTAGGGAATAAATGTTTCCCCTAAGCAGGGAGCAATGTATCTCTGAATCTATTCTCTCTGAAGGACTTGATGCACGACTTTCTTAATGATGTGCTAGGACAAAGTTCCCAATACCTTTTTATTCTAGAGTGATAATCTTTATTGTTAAAGAAATTTTTTTGAACCCCAACATCCACTAACCTGGATTGTATGCCCATGAGGGCAATTGTCAGGCAGGAAAAAAGCAGAATGGGCAGCTGTATGATAGTCAGTTAGCAAGATGTACATATGAGTGCTAAAAACGCCTTGAAAAGGACAGTGTGTTTATGCAGATGACATCTGAATAAAGGAAGGTGCAGAGAGTATTTGAAAGTGAGGACTTGTTTTGACAGGACAAGGGCCAGATGGAGGGGCACATGGGAGAGGACAGTGCCTTTTGCATGTATGTAAATGAGCACCTTGAGTGGGGTTTTGTCTCGTTTTCTTGGTGAGACTAGCTCCATGGTGTCTTCTCCCAAACTGGGCTCCTGCCCTCTGCTCCCTGACACCTCTAACCAAATCTAATTGTCCTGATTTTCCAATCCTTGAGACAGCTCTGACTCCTCTGCCCAGGTTGGGGAAATGAGGGGAAGAGTCACCTCCTACTCCCTCCTCCCCTGGACTCTTTCCTCCTTGGCCTGTGGTCCACATCCCAGGCAATGGAAATATTGCAATTAACGTGATGGACTCATCGCCCCCCTGAGCCCTAGACTGTCACAGGCCCCGCTGGTCTCCTCCCGTCAACCAAGTCTCCAAAGATCTCCCAGACATGCCGAGAGTAAACAGCCACTGACTTATTACAGAGCCAGGACGTCCCATTGTCACCATGCCCCTTCCTCCTTCCTCATTACCATTGAATTATCTTCCCAATTGTTTTTTCCTTACTTGATTTGTCTTCTATGTTTTCTTATCCCAAAATAAAACGAGCCTGTTTTCTGGTCACAGAGGCCTGTGCACAGCAGTGTGTGCTCCTTTTTGAGCCTGGGGGCCTGGAAAGCTTCTTCTGGGAGGGAGAGGGGCGAGGAGAAGGTGCTGCTTGGGCAGTTTGGATGTGGGCGTCTGGCCAGCTCCAGAAGGCTAGTCCACTAGAGAGTCTCGAACACAGATTCCCCGCTGGGTAGCATGTTGATTCCAGCAGACTGCCAGGCGGGCTCCCTGATGTTTGTAATACACAGATCCATATCAGCGTTATGAAGTTCCATATTAATATGATGCTAAATAGGGATTCCAAGTCTTGGTAGAGAGAGAAGGGGAGGCATTGAAAGAGATCACCAGAAAAATGAAAGCCCCAGGACTGGAATAGCAGCAGACTTGCAGGTGACTGTCGGGGTGTATTAGCGGTAGGGGGAAGTTTGAACAGCATCTGCCTGCATTATTCTTGGTTCCAGCCCAGTGCCCACTCTCTCCTCTTTCTCATTGAATTTGATGCTTTATGGAAGCTGCAACGTCATAAAAATAACACTCTGCTGCATCCTTCACCCCAGGATCTCAAAGCCCTTTACGGATATTAATATTTATCGCTAGGAACCCGGGATGTCGGTTGAGAAATATTATCCCAATTTTACAGATGAGGAACTTGAGATTGGGTGGTTAAGTGACTTGGCAGAAGTCACTCCCTTCCTAGTGAGTGGTGGGGCCATGCCCTGGGACAGATCCCAGAACAGTATGCTGAGCCCTTGGCAGAATGGGAGAATGCCCTTTGTTTAAATGGAAGAAAACAGAATGTGCCCTGGACAAGCTGGAAAGAGGCAGGACCAGCGGCCTCATCTCCTCTCTCTGACTTTTATTCCCCTCTAGTCAGGTTTGAGGGAGTTGACTCTCATGGGTTGTCTAGTTTTTCACTTATCTGCCGACCTTGCCAATTAAACCTGCCAGCTCAGAATCCATGGCTAGAGTGTAGTGAACAGTTTTGGTCATGGAACTTTCAGGAAGTACGAAAGGGCATGCTTGGGGGAAGGACCTCCATAATGGTCACAAAGAAGGGGACCTGCCACAGAAAGACAGCAAAAAGATTCTAAGCCTGGAAAGATGAAGGCTGAGAGGAGAAGATCATCTAATCGAAGGGGTTGATCAGCCATAGGTCCAGAATTCTGGAACTATGGGCATATTTTCTTTTTAAACTTGAAATTGTAAAGGAGAAATAAAGGGTAGTTCCACATTTTTTCTGTGTAAACATGAGACCTTCTATGCCTGGAAAAGTATGTGGATTTAAAAAATGACTTACAGAAATTTATAGATGAGGCCCTCATTTTGAAGATACATACCTGACTATTTAGGTTAACGACAGAAAGACAATGCTACAATTTTAGTTTCTGGCACTTGGTGTCTGGCTAAGGAAGAAAACTGAAATAGTGGTGGGATGGTGCTCTACCCACCTATCTGTCATTGGCTAACCATTTGTAAAGCTCTGATGATGGTCCATAGACTGTGGCATGAGGGACACAGAGCTGCATAGAATGGAGCTTCTGCCCTGTCAGTGGGGGCCCCCAGGCTAGCTGGAGGAGGCAGACATGCAAATGAATAATTATGGAGTTGTGAGATGAGCTGTCTCAGAGATCGGTGCACTGTGCCGTGGGAGCATGATGGAAGACGTGATTCACATTAGGGAAATTTTACACGCAGCTTGTATTCTTCCCAAACTGGCCTGACAAGCTTGGCACATTTTACCTACTAAGAATTGGATGGTGACCACCTGGTTCATTTTATGAGTAAAAAAAAGCTGTTCTAAAATGCTTGACCTAGTTGAATATAGTCATATCCTATGGAATTTTAGTAGGTGTCAGGAGTCAAGAGTCTCCTGTCTAATCCTGGAGGTATTACAATAGTGTCACTGTCACCTGTAGTGCATCCTGAGTACGATTAGAGAAGGACATCAAAGTTGCTCTCTTAAGGCCAAGTCATGCCATTTCCTTGTTTCTCAGGTTTTTATCAGTAACATTAGAATAATAATGTTCTAGAATCGAGTTTGCAAAGGGCTTTGTTTACTGCTAGGAGTATAAATAGGTAGCAGGATAAGTTTTGTGGCATGGTATGTTTTGTCAGGTCCCAGGTCCTGTATGCCAAAGCCTTGGCCAGACTTGCTGTAACCATTATCACTTTTTTCCATGATGTGCCTGAAGAAGATTATATAGGTGACAGTTGAAATAAACCACATTAAATTAATAACTGAGACTGTGGCCCTCCCAAACTCTGTGGAACCCAAGCTCTGGTCAGCTGGCTGGACTGAAGACAAGGTGGTTGAGGACTCCTTTAACCACATTGGGCAGAACAAAATGGACTCCTTTCTCCTGGTTTCTGTTTCAGCTCCAGGTCTGTCCTAGAGTACCAACCATATGCAAGCATCAATTTAGAGCAATAGTTCTAGAGAAAGGCCACAGAGGCCAAGACACCCAAGAGCCTGGATTCAAAGGGACACAGCAAGCTGACTCAACAGCTTGAAGACTCTTCCTTCTTCATACCCAACGCACCCAGCCCCATAGTACCATGGCTCAGTATATGCTCTTTCTCCTAATCCTGGCTCCTTTTTGAGGCAGAAGTCAGTGAGTCTGTCCACAAATGTCTATTGTGTTGAGAACAGTTCTTGGCACTTGAAGAGTTATTGGTGTGTTTCTGTTGCTTATAACAAAGTACCTGGAACTGGGTAATTTGTAAAAAAACAAAATTTGTTGCTTATAGTTTTGCAGGCTGGGAAGTCCAAAGTCCAGGGAACACATCTGATGAGGGTCTTCTTTGGTGGTGGCTTTACAGCAATGCGGAGTTCTCACATGGCAGAAAATGGTAGAGCAGAGAGAGAGCTCCTGGTGTGCTTTCCTTGTAAAGCCCTCAGAACCACACTCATGACCACCATTATACCATCAAATGGATTAATCCACTCACTATGGCATGATTTTCACAATCTAATCACCTCAAGGCCCCACCTTTCAATTACCATAATGGGATTTCTCACACTCAACAATTACAGTGGGTGTAGTGGGTTGAATTATGTCCTCCCCAAACTCACTGAAGCTTGAATTGTGTCTGCTAAGTTTTATGTATTAAAACCTTGGCCCCCACTGTGCTGTTAAGAGGGTGGGAAATCCTACTATGGTAACTGAAAGGTGGAGCCTTGAAGAGTTGATTAGATTGGAGGACCATGCCATAGCGAATGGGTTAAAAATGGTGGTCAGGGACATGGTTCTGAGGGCTTTAAAAGAAGAGAGAGTAAAGTCTGGTTCTCTCTCTCTGCTATGCCATTTTTGCAATGTGATACCCTGCTGTCACTGAAGTCACTATCAAAGAAAGACTTTACCAGATGTGTGCCCTGGACTTTGGACTTTCTGGTTTCAGAAACTATAAGCAATAAATTTCTTTTTCTTTGAAAAATACCCAGTTCTGGGTATTTTGTTATAAGCAACAGAAACAGACTAACACTGTGGGGATTAAGCTTCAATAACTTTGGCGAGGCCATTCAATACACCACAGAGGGATAGAGGATCTTCATCTTCCTCTGGTGGTTGACGTGGGCCCCTGGGGAAGTAGAAATGGGAGAGTTGTTGCTGTTAATTGTATGCGGTTTCCAAGACACTTGCCCAGCATTTTCTTTAGCCAAATTTGCCTTGTTCAGTGTGCATGGCGAACCCCCTCCTGAGTTGCCTGAATGAATGGATTCCAGTCATCAGGCCAAACTTGGCTGTCAGCCAAGGTGGCAGTCCAACCTGCATTCCCTATTTAGGGCTAGAATGGTGAAAACTGGGTCAGTTTGTAGAAAAAAGTTTGTCAGCACTGTATTTGCATGGTGGTTAAGAGGGTAGATTCTCTAGGTTGAATCCCTGTGAGATGTCTGACACATCCTGTGACTCTCTGGTCCTCTTTTTCTCCATTTTTAGGGAACAAATAAATATATTTAAGCCATAAAGGCAATAACAAGAGTTGCAAGGATTAAAGTAATACTGTATGTAAATATTTAGCACAGGGCTTGGTATATGATAGTCATCTTCATGTTCTCATCTGTAAAACAGGGTTAAATATTATATATACCTCACAGGATATTTGTTAGGATTAAATGGGTTAATTCATGTAATACACTGGCATGTAGTGCCTGTAATATAGTGAGTACTCTTTAAATGTTATTTTTACTGATACATGCTCATGCCTATTATTTCTATAAATTAATATAAGGATTTCCAAGGAAGGCCTCATGAAGCACTGCCCTTTCCCCTTCACTTAGCAAAAAGAAAGATTTAATTTGAAAAGTCCAAGTGGCCGGGGCATTGTGAGTGTGTAAAAGCACTTCCTTCACCCCCCGCTCCCTTTTTTAAGTAATATCTTTCTCCAACATTAGAGAGGCTTCAATATTAAAATGCAGTGCTGAGACTCTTTTGTTTTTATAGTTATTTTGTTGTTGTTGCTGTTCCACAAAAGTACTTTTAAAAATAGCACAACCCAGTATTAGACAAATGTTTATCTGATTATATAGGCACATCAACCAAGAGAACATAATAAGGTAGAGTTACTAGAAATTCTAAACATGAAAAACAGGCATATTAAAATGAATGAAAAATTATAGGTATTACTGCAGTAAGCTGCTTGTAATATTCTTTAACAGTGTATATTTCTTGAAATTGTGCTCCATAGTGGCTTGCTTGCATAATGAAGGAAAGACAGTTTCCAGGGTCGTCTTGGATGGCAGTAGACATAGCCAGCAAAAACAAGACACTTTTGTGTTTGTTTATCATATCTGTTGTTTTGTTTTTGAAGTCCAGTCTTTCTTGATTCAGATCTTCAGAGCTTAAAGTTATGGTCTGCAGGTAGGTTCAAGAGGCCAGGAAAAATAGCTTTGTGGTGAGCCTTTCTGGAAAGGCAGATGCTGGATGCTCTCTGGTGCCTGGTGCTTGCTGTGGAGTCCCCAGATGTGCTTGTGTGTAGTGGGGGTGGGGACATAGAGAGGCGACTCCCAAATTCATTCCTTCTAGAGCAGGGGTGTGAGAGGCGGAGACCCAGGTGGCTCTGGATTGCTGTGGCTTTTAAGGAAACAATAATTTTAGGTCACGTTCCCCTAGGTTTTGGTGGCTCTGGGAATAACATGGAGAAAAATGATCCTTGTTATAGGGTTTGAAGAAAGATGGAGACCCTACAGGGAAGGATGGGGGAAATTCTGCCTTAGGGTGCCGAATTCAGAACTGTGAGTGCAGTTAGGAAACTGATGAAGTTTGGCTGTTCTGCATTGGGGGTTATCTTGAAGATGCTAGTCTACTTTTCAGTGAAGTGACCCTTGTCAAGAGTGTGTGACAGCCACATCTGTGCCTGGATGCAGGAGTGGGGAGTGATGGGCTTGGGTACAGAGTCCAACACAGCTGGCACTTTGGAAGAGGAGAAATGACTGTGGCTGTTCTTCTCTCTGCCACACTGAAGAGCACCTCATGAGAGGCTCAAGGTGTTTGTCAGAAAGACGAATTGCTAAGAATGAAGTCTGAAAACCACTCGCTTGTTTAGAGGAATGTTCGAAAACAGCTTGCTCGGCCTTGTCATGGGGACAGTGCATACTGCAGTACACTTGGGTGAGATTTAAGCCTCCACCATTGCAATTCCCACCTAAATAAATGATACTTTGGGTGGATTTGCATCAATATATTGGATAAATTCTGAGAAAAGTCCTGTAATCCATGAGTCTGGTGAGGCCAGCTGCTGCTCCCCTTGAAAAGGTCAGGACAGCATTGCATTAAAACGCACATTTTTATTTTTTTGCTCCTGGTGACTCACTATGCATTATAGGCACGTTTCCCCCACTTTGGATAGGCACAGTGTTGCCATGTTCTTTTTGGTTAAAGTGGCAAAGCTTGATTGAGGTAATGAACAGGTGAATGAGCTTAAGAGATCTTTTGATGAATTTCTTTGGTAAAACACAATAAAAAACTACTCCCAATACCACCTCCCTCCCCCCGCCCCTCAACATATTCATTTCCCTTCTTTTTGCTGGTCAACTGTATTCTAGAAATTCTCAGTCCTTAGCAAACACTCTAATCCTTAGTTTTATCTTTGCCTCTCAGTTGCAGTTCTCACCAGTTGCCCTGAACTTGTCCGTTTTGTTTTGTTTTCCAAATTTACTGTTTATCTCATAAACAAGAGGAGGGGGCTGCAAATCAATGGCTGCTGGGGTATATGGTGGGAAGAGGGGCCTCTCATTGAGGCTTGTTTGCCAGTGTGTGGGCAGCAGAAGTAAATTAGCTTGCAGATTTCAGGAGAGACTGTTATCAGCATCCTCTGCCAGGGATCATGCAGAGTGCCAAATTACAATTGATTTCTCAATAAAATTGAGTTCAACCTTCCCCAACATAATCCGAGACAGAAATGACAGAGAACTGTCTCACTTTAAAAATTTTATTCTTTTCAGTCAATTTTGTTCTTGGAGGTTTATTATTGTTATTAGCCTTGGACCATGAGATACTCACCTCCCCTGCCTCCCTCGACTTCACAAAGCAGGCAGAGTCAGCTAAGGAGGTGCAGGAGCGACAGGCAGCCTCCACCTCCCTTCCCAAGTCATCCCTCTTAGACAGGGTTCTTCACTGGGTGCCACATGAAGATGGCTTTAAGATCCAGAAGTGCAAGAGTTTTCTCTCTGTGTTTTGAATGAATCACATGCTCAGAGCATAATGGGCTGTTTACAGCAGCTTGCTTCCCCTTTCTGCAATCAATTGCCTTCTCTCTTTCTGTCCGATGCAAGTGCATGCTTAAACACATACGTGCACACTTCCTGCCTTCCGCTCAGAGCTCATTGCTTTGGGAACCACCAACCAACCAACCTAATTAAAACACATTTTTCCAATTGCTGGAGCAATTCCCCGAATGCCATGCCTTCCCGCCACCATGCTGGGCCTGCTCAGTTCACTACCTGTATCCAGGAGAGGCTCATCCAGCTGCAAAAGAAGTGAATCCATTTAATGTTGCTTTGAGTTCTGAGATTTAAAGCATGCATTTTTCTCTCAAGAAGCAACCCTCTTCTAAGGAGGAGAGATGGATACATGCTGCATTCATATTGCATTACCACCTCCAGCACCTCTAGCACCATCTTTCCTGCCATCTTTACCAACACTTCAACATTCATTCAATGATTACAGTGGGCCAGCGCTATGCTACATACTCTTTTTCATTGCAGGCATTTTGATTTATGTTATTGCTCTCCCTCCTTCCAGCTGGCTGCCCCATGGCTTTTTTTTCTTTTTTTAAAATCTTCTTAACCATTGTTAGATGTACAGTTCAATGGTATTAAGTACATCCACACCGTTGGCAGCCATCACCACCATGCATCTCCAGAACTCCTTTCCTCTTGGAAAACTGAAACTTTCTGTTCATTAAACAATAATTCCCCATTTCCCCATACCCTAGTCCTCTGAAACCACCATTCTACTTTCCATTTCTATGAATTGACTACTCTAGGTTTCTCACATAAGTGGAATCATACAGTATTTGTCTTTCTGAGACTAGCTTATTTCACTTAACATAGTGTCTTCAAGTTTCATCCATGCTGTAGCATGTATCAGAATTTCCTTCCTTTTTAAGAGTGGATAGTATCACATTGTATGTATGCACCACATTTTGCTTACCTATCATCCATTGATGAGCACTCGGGTTACTTCTACCTTTTGGCTCTTGTGAACGATGCTGCTATGAACACGGTATATAAACATCTCTTTCAGACTCTGCTTTCAGTTCTTTTACGTATGTACCCAGAAGTGGAGTTGCTGGATCATATGGAAATTCTAATTCTATTTTTAATTTTTTTGAGGCACCACCATACTGTTTTCCACAGCGGCTGTACCGTTTTACATTCCCACCTGCAGTGCACAAGGGATCCAATTGCTCCACATCCTCACTAACACTTGTCATTTTCTGTTTTATTTTCTTTTACGTATTTTTTTTATAGTAGCCATCCTAATAGGTGCAAGGTGGTATACTAGTACTTTATATGACTCATAACAACCCTATGCAGTAGGCACTATTATTTTCCCCATTTTACAGATCAGGAATTGAGGCTTGGGGATGTCAGATAAGTTGTTAAAGGTCACACAGCTGATTTCATTCAAGTCTAGTGGGCTCTAGAGCCATTCTAGGAAACATACAGCCCCTATTCTACATGCTGACCATATTAACAACATATCAACATAGAATCGGGAACTTTTCTTTTTTATTTTAATGGCTGAAAGTGCAACATGCCTTCTCAGGAAAACAGAGCTCTGCTCATTGCAAAGAAGCACAAAGACAACATTCTTCTTTTAATATTCTAAACAAGGCAAAAGAAAACTAAGCTAAACAGCAATGGTCAATTTATTCTCCATGCCGTAGTAATTTTCCTAATTGGACAGGTAAGAACCAACCTGTGACTCCTCTTAGAGTTGGAAGGAAGATGGCTATTTTCTGTCAGCCTAAGCAGAATATGCCTTTAAAAGGAAGAATTGATAGTCCAGAGGTTGTTTTCTTAGATCCACGGTCAAAGGCCTAAACATAAATCTATGCATTCCATTGCCACCTGTGCAACTTTTGTTTAGCAGTCCTGTATCTGAGCCCTAAATCTGCCATTTCTTAGTTTGGCAATGTTAGGCCAATTTATTCACCTCTTTGGACTTCAGTTTTCTCATCTATGAAATGGGAATAAAAACACCTAGCTCATAACATCTGCCTTGTTGTTCCCAAAGAAAGAGTGAGAACAAACAAAACAAAACTCTTATGTATGTTAGAAAATCAAGCTCAGAACCTACTACTGCTCCCATTAGTTCAAATTGACAGGGAGTTTCCCTGATTCAGACCGACTTCATCACTAAACAACCCTGGGGACAGGATGTTCCAGCTGAGATGTGCTGGCGCCTGGCCACAGTGGGGAGGCAGGAGGGCACCGCAGAGATTCTCTCTTTGGAGTCGGATGCAAGTGTGGAGGCTGGAGCAGAGGGAAATCCAGGCACCTGGGCCGGTCTTGGATTTAGACATGACTTGGGCATAAGCTCTCCCAACTGAAGTTCCTGTTTCTGTAATATGAACAGTGTACTTTTCTCAATATGTCAATCTACTTTTCTTAGTCTTTCTGTAAGGTTAATGTAATTCTGTCTTTTGATCACTTTTGTAGCTCCTTTTCTGATCTTTGTGCTCTGATAAAATTAGTTCTTATATATAAATGCTTAGCACTTTCCTTGGCGATAAATATTTTCTCTTTCCTTTCTCTTCTACGTCCCTCCTTCTTTCTATCCCTTTCTCCTGCACACTCTGGAAATGAGCAAGGTTGTTGACTAGGGCTTATGAAATGATTTTCTTCTGCATGCTCATTTTATTTTTTACCACTACTCAGACCCAATTCATAGCTACGTGAAGATGGCTGGCCATGTACTCTGAACTGATGAAATAGGTTGCCCAGGACAATATTTGCCCAAAGGACACAGGAGCAGCCTTTGAAACAGAAGTATGGTCTCATAATCAGAGAGTGCATTCTAGAATCACACAGACATAGGCTGGAATCCAAACTCTCTCTCCTTGTACTCGTGTATGTGAGGTATATTCTAGAGCAGTATTTAAAAAAATCTCAGACTCTCAAGTCTTTATCAGTTTTAATTCCAGCTCTGCCACTTAACAGCTGCATGATCTGGGGCAATACTTCTTTGTTGTGCCTCAACTTCTCCATCTGTAAAAAGGGATAGTAATAGAACTTAACTCATAGGGTTGTTGTGAGGATTAAATGTGATAACACATATGAAGATATAGAAAAATGCCCATATAATTTAGTAATGTTGTGACTATTACAATTAGTATTATTACTTCTATAGCTACTACTACTGCTTTGATGGAATAATCATCTGTCTGTTTAAAAGCATTACTCATTTCATTACTCTTTCTTGGATTCAGGTATACCCTGTGAAATGTTCTTTAAAGCACAATTGCTAGGAATTGTGTACTGATTTCAAGTTCTAAAGGAATTACAATTTTTACTTAAATAGGATTTCTTATATTATTAATAAAGCATGTTAATAGTAATTCATTTGCCAGTTGAGTGAGATTATGTTTTTACTGAGTTAAGTATGTACGTAAAATGTAAATTATGTAAAATTTGTACTCAGTTGAAAAGATATCTTTAAACACCTACCACACCATAGTGTAATTTATTCCAGAGTACAAATAAGATTAGTGACAGGGAGAAGAGTTCAAAACCTTAAATAGACATGGATAAGCCTAAAGTTGAAAAATTCTGGTGAAATAAATGTCTCCAAAATATTCTCCTTTTTTAGCAAAACATCAGTAATGGGCTATTATCTCAGATGGGTTACTTCCTCTGACAAATATGTGTTTTAAGTACCTATATAGTTGTTTTTTTTTTTTTTACAGTAAGGATATTGAGATAATATATTTCATCTCCTCTCAGAAACCACCTCTCCTCAGTAGCAAATAATAAAGTAAGTAGAAAAATGAACATTTCTTTCCCCCTTAGGGTATCTCTTCATAAAATCACGTTCAGATTCTTATAATTCCAATACCCCAAACAGCTGGTTCTGTCTTCTAATCCTTTTTCCATTAGAGATTTCAACACTACTTTGAGCAACACTGGTTAGCTGATGACCCAAATCTTCTTAATCCAGAGCAGCCGTAGTGGAAGAGCAGCAACTAGTGTATATTTTTCTAATTTACTCCACAGATTTTCTTGTTTCTTTTATATCTTCATGGTGTTCTGATTATTCAAGCAGCGTTACATCCAGAGGTTTGGTTGACTGAGACTGGTGGGGGGTACGGAGCTGTAGAAGCAAGCCTTCATTTTTTTTTCTGATTCACCTGAGTACCTAGCACAGTATAATACTTTTTTAAATAATAGCTATGATTTATTGAGCAATTTGCTGTGCCCTGGTCAGATCCTAATAGCTTAAGTACATTATCGTATTTAATCTTCATAACTAACGTGAGCCTTTATCTCCATATTAAAGTGAGGAAACCGAGGCACAGAAAAGTGAAGTATTTTGTGACACGTATCACTCAGTGAAATGACTAAGTGGCTGAGATTCAAGTCCAGATCTCACTGACGTTGAAGCCTTCATTCTACTGCACTATAAATGTGGTGATTAGATGGAAGGAGGGATCCACATAAAACTCCACTTTTTAATGATCACAAAGATTTAAGAGGATGAATCCTGTTGTACTTTTTTGCTTCTTGTTGCCCCTCATCTTTTATCTCTTTTTTATGCCACTCCTAAGGCCTAAAAAAACAAGAGGAAAAAAATGCTGGTGGTCTTGAGAGCTATGCCTGGCCTTTTACGTATGTAACTTTTCACCACATTATCCCATTTCTCTTCTACTTTGCTCTTTCACATGTCTTATGTCCATTTTATGACTTAAGACTAATTCTTTAGGCTATTTGGGTAACCCTTTGGAGCCTCCATTTGATTTATACTCTGAATGAGGGTTTAAAAACCTTAAATTAACTGGATAGAGATGCTGGTTGGGCCTCCTTATTACCAGAGAACTTGGAGAATGAGAAATCATGCTGGACTTAAAATAAAAAAATCTTGCTGTGCATCAGAAGAGTTTCTTTGGAATTACTTCTATAAATCAGAATGTTACTTTACCACACTTTCTAAAATAGCAGAGAGAAAGAGTTTTAAAGAATATACGAAGAAAGGGAGACTTGGCTACACAGGGGCAGAAAAAATAAAATTAGAGAGTTTGGGAAATGTTGATTGTTTCCAAGAACAATTCCATGGGGCCTGATTCTATTTGAGAAGCTATGCCATCCCCCTCAAACTCAGCTTTTCTGAAACACCTCATTCGTTCATTCATTCATTCATCCATTCATTCATACTTTCATTCATTGTAAGAACAACTGAGTGCCCCGTCTACAATTATTTTGTCAAGCTCAAAATGACATCTTTTCCTAACTCATAGGATTTTTAATGATAGCAATAGTAGTCATCAGCCTTAGAACCTCAGAAACATTGTTCACACCCTCCAAAAAGTCCAATATCCAAATCTTGCCCATTGTTTGTTTGTGATGCCCTCTGTACCCTCTCTCTTCCTTCAATTTATTATTATCCCATGCCCAGAGTAATTTCCTTTTATTGGTCTTGAGGCCTTCATTTTTTAGTTTTTTGTGCATATCACTACTGAGAATAACTATTCCAAGTTGACCTATTCACCATGTTTCTTCCCTACTCAAAGGTCTTCAGTGCCTGCCCCACTCCCTGCAGGTTTCAGTGCTCACACTGCACTAAGCTTCCCAGCAATGGCCTGGATCTGTTGGCTCATTCTCACCTTTCACCGTGCCTTGACTCAAATCTTTTTAAGCCGCAATGCTTTCTTCCCAGCTCCTCTTCCTACGATCAGTTAACCAAACACTGACCTGTGACATGTGTACCTACTATGTGGCAGACACTTTCATGCCCATTCTTCCATAGTTTTAGTGGAGGATTTAAGATTGTAAACAATGTGGATGTGAATCCCAGCTCTGCCTCTTGTAGCTGTATGATTTGGGGATAGTGCCTTAATCTCCTTAGGCTTCTGTTTTACTATCTGTAAGATGGGGATAAATAGCATTTAACTCATAGGGCTGTTGCGAGTATTAAAAGAGAATGAACATCAGGCCATCGGCATAGAGAGAGCCCATATACAGTAAGAACACAATAAATGGCTGTCATCATATTATCACGTATGATAGAATATAGCTTTTTTTAAAAAAATGTGTTCCTCTCAAATATGAAGATATTTTCTTTCAAACCCATTTTTCCAAAGAGAAGAAGCTTCATCATGTTTGCATTTCTTAGTATAGTTCCTGGCTAAATGGATAGAATTCTATGAATAGACTAGGTTCTCAATAAAATGTTCATTGGATTTGGGAGCAAAGCTGATAAAATTGCTTTTGAAATAAGCTAGTTGTCGATCAGTATTTAAGGATCAGACTTGCCTTGGACAATCTGAATTTTGCAGAAATAGATTGCACAGTGCCAGAGAACAACCATAACCAAAATATTTTTTTGAATCCATAGAATTAGAAAGTGAAAGAGAACTAGGGGCTAGATAGGCCACTTCATGTGAAGAGGGAAGCCAGACTACTAGGGAACTCTGACGTGAGGGAATTAATTAATGACTATTTGGCCTACCCCTTTCACTAAATTACAGAGAGGAGAAGCTCAGAGGAGCCTAAGTCGAGGAGGGTTTTGGTGGGAGAGTTAGAAAGCTACACAAGAGGCTAAACAAAAGAATACTCGAGCTGTTAAACTAAACCATATAAATCAGCAAGATCATATTTTCTATTCCAAGGGTCCTTGAGGAACTAACAAGAGAAATAATTCATGAAAAAAAACTTTACAAAAAATCAGGGAATGAACATTAGAAACCATGAAATATATAATTTTTTACACAGTCATTCCTTGATTAAGCATGCTAATGGAGAAGAATAGAGATAAATCAAATTTGTGGGTAATCCTTAAACTATTGCTTTGTTTTCTGAGTGTTTCTGTGCTTGTTCTTCTCACAGCAGAAGAATGATCCTTGCATCAGGAGGTTGAAGTGGGCTGTTCTGGACTTGGGGAGATGGAATTGGGATAATGGAAAAGTGAATAATCTACATATAACCTTTATAAAGGCAAAATCCCTCATGGAACAGTCTTGGCAAGGATCAAAGTCAAAGGAAAATAGTTATTAACATTAATTCGTTTTCATTCTTATCTCTCCAACCAATTCTCAGGAAGTAGGGCATGTACAACACTCACAGCATCTTTCCTCTGTTCCTATCTTGCCTTTCAGACAGACAATAGCCACACACTTGGAAACTCACTCTTCTTTCTCCCCCGATTTCCCCAAAATCCATGCCAGGAGTCTACTGACTTATCCCTCTATTCCATTCCTAAACCTATCACTTTTCGCCTTTTCAGAATAAATCCCTCACCTCTGGATGTTCTCCTGTTCTCCCCTTTCCTGATTATCCTAATATATATCTCCTCCTGGCCTATAGGGGGAGAACATAACAACACCCGATTTTTTCTTGGGGGTGGGGAAGTTAATGGAAGAGGTTGTGAAAATTATTATATTGTCTCTGTAACAAGCATGTGGATAATTGAGAGTTCCCTATATAAAGATATGCATAAAGCAGAATAACATCTCCATATTACACATAAAGAAACTGAGGTCCAGAGATGTCATATGTTGACTAAAGATAGAAAGTTATTCCCTTAATTTTCATTAGTTGGAATTTGTTTATCAAATTAGTTTACTGATTGTTGAGAGGAGGTTGGTGTCTAAGCTTGGAGTGTGAAAACTGGAAGGTTGGAGATAAGATCTGTGGACAGCTTGGGGAAAATATAAAAATATGTGAAAATAGCAATGCAAAGTTTTCCCTCCTTCGTTAATTCCATAGTCACAGGTTGGGTAGAGACAACATTCCCACAGGCAGCATTTGAGATAAGATGCATTTTAGCAATCTTGTAAATACTGGCTTGAATCCTGGCTGAAGCCTTATTTCACAGTGTGCTACCAGGGTCCGTTTATAGTTTCTTACATTCACCTTTACTTGGAATTCTTGAGTTTTAAGAAATTGGACCGTAAAATGTGTTTGTTGAAGAAATGGCCTCATATATATCATAACAGATCAAAGAACTAATTGTGAACATTGAAGAAAATTGTGCAAAAATGAGAAAGAGAAGTATTGACCAAAGAATGTGGCTGAGGAAGAGAGATGCCAAAAATTCTGTCAACTGTTGTCAGGAGAGGATCCCGATGGAAAGGGTGGTCCTGAAATGCCTGCGATTGTGGAATATGTGTCTGTGTATATGTGTGTTTTTAGAGCACAATCTTGCTTTTAAAAAGAGATGAAAAGCAAAGACTGCAAGCAAGGGTGACGAGAATGATAAATGGATTAGAGGGCATGACTTACTGTACGAAGAGAGATTGAAGTAATATAGCACAGATAGCCTAGAGAAAAAAATAGCAAAGGAAAAGGGAAATTGCTAATACGTCTAAGAACCTGAGAGGTTGTAACATGAGTGACATTCATTTTGGAACTTGAGCACATCAAAGGACATGCTTAGTAAGGTCTAGAGATATATATTTGCCCATTTACTCACTGAGTTCAATGGCACTGAACCAGAAAAGGCAGAAAGTGAAGTGTGAAGTCTGAAGAGTTGGAAAGAAAACATTTTAAGTGTTTGTGTTACCTTCAAGGAATGATATTATTAACTTTCTGCTCTGTAATATTAAGAGTGACATAAAGCATGGGAGATTTTACAGCTTCTCTGTGTACGTTCATGAATAGAATTTTTGGATGCTGTCAGCTCTCAAAGTGGCCTGGTATAGGTCTGGTTTACTCACTTGATGATTGCTAGATTGTGAGTACTTTTTGCTTGGAGGAGAAAAATTCATTGCAAAGCGTTTATGGCTTTATGAATGAATGGTAAGTGCAAGGGTTCTGCATCCGTCTTTTCTTCCTGGGTTCAAATCCTGACTCAGTTACATGCTAGCTGTACAATCTGGCAAGGAAGTTAACCTCTGTCAGCCTTAGTTTCCTTATATGTAAAATGAGGATAAAGAAATAGTACTGTCTCATAGGGTTCTTGTGCTTTACAGCACTTAGCACAGTGCCAGGCACATTGGAAATTATTGGTTGTTATTTATTCAAGAAACATTCAAGGGTCTACTATAGAACTAGGCTATTTAAGGTACTAGGGATACAATAGAGAAGGAATTGAAGGACCTATTCAAGGGGGCTTAATTTCTAATGGGAATGAGATAAATAAATACATAATATGTCAAGTAGTGATAAGTACAATGAAGAAAAATAAATCAGACAAGAGGGGCAGTGAAATATTCTAAGTAGAGACAGCCTCACTTTAATGGGACCAAAGTCAAGGGGGAAAGAATGAGTTTCAGAGACTGTGGTCGTTAACTGAGGCAAGAAGACGGTGTGGAATGGAGAGGGGTAATGAAGAGAGGTAGGTAGGGGTGAGGAAGTTGAGAACATCTAATGTATATCAGTCAGCGTAAGCTTGATGCTGTGGTAAACAACCACTGTAACTCATTGGCTTAACACAATAGAAACGAATTTCTCATTCATGCAGCAGGTGGTCTTCAATATTAATCCAGGAACCCAGGTTCCTTCCATCTTGTGACTCTACCATTTCCTAGAGCCCCAGAGACCCCTGGTGGATCCTCTGGATCTAATGGTAGGCTGAAGGAACAACAGAGCATGGGAGATGGTGTGGGAGATTTTTATGAACCAGGTTGGAAATACCACGTCATTTTCACTCACATTGCACTGACTAGAAACTCACTCACATGGTCACACTTAGTGGCAATCGAGGCTGGACAATGAGCTTCAGCTATGTGCCCAGAAGACGAGGGTGTTGGTTTTGATGCATACATAGAGAGCAACGTCAGCCATACATGACATACTATGAATTTTGGATTTAATGCTGAGGGCAAACGACAGTCACTGAAGTAATTTAAACGAGTGAATGATCATGTTTGCGTTTTGGAAGAATTGGTCTGGAAGAAGGAGGATTGGAGGGGCCAAAAATATTCAGGTTAACAAAGTGAGTAATCCAAGACACAAAGAGAGGCTCCACTAAAGAAGTGGTGGCAGGGGTGGGGAAGAGGGGATTGATTTGAGAGATGTGGAAGGATTCGGATAGGGCTGCAAACTAGTGGATAGGGAGTCGAGAGGACAGGAATTGATGGAAAAGGACTAAGAACTCTCAACTTCCGTTTACTGAGAGAAAACACATAGGAGAAGAAATTTGTGAGGGGAACTGTTGAGTTTGAAGAACAAAGCACCCTGTTGCCTTTCTTTCAAACTTCTTTTAGTGATCCTGTTTTCCAAACCAATATTGGGATATATGGAAATGTTCTGACATGCATAAATGAAATTGTGGGGCTGGCATATTTATAATCAGGATTATTTTGTAATATCTAGGCTACACTCTTACTTTATATCTACCATTATCTATTGTCCATGTTAATTCATTCACGATATTTTTTTATTTGGTATTCATTTAGGGCTTAATATGTGCCAGAAATTGTTCCTGGCACCTGCAGCTAAATCGTGGTCCCTTTCATCAGAAACAAATAATAGCACTGTTTGGTGATTGATGCTAAAGCATAGGGGTCTTTTGGACTTTTGGTAGTTCTATTGGTTTTAGAATATAAGGTTAAGGGATGCTTAATATGTTTGTTGTAATTAAAATTGTGTACTCCAAAAATATATGATGAAGTATTAATCCCCAGAACCTGTGAATGTCATCTTATTTGGAAATAGGGTCTTTTCATAGTTAGTAAAATTAAAGTAAGGTCATACTGGATTAATGTGGACCTTAATCCAGTTACTGGTGTTTTATAAGAAGAGGGAAATTTGGTCACAGATACACAGGAGAGAAGGCAGTGTGAAGACAGGGGCAGAGACTGGTGTGATGCACCTACAAGCCAAGGATTGCTGGCAACACCAGAAGACAGAAGAGGCAAGGAATGATTCCTCCCCTGGAACCTGATGAGAGAACATGGCTCTGCTGACACCTTGGTTTTGGACATCTAGCTTCCATAACTGTGAGAGACTAAATGTTTGTTGCTTTAAGTCACTGAGTTTTTGGTGCTTTGTTATAGCAGCCCTTGGGCACTAATACGGTGTTCTATCTAACAGTACCAAGCACAAGGAGGCGTTTTGGCAGAGAGGGGTGGCATATCTTTGCTCAGCATCTAAACTAATCATTAGTTAAATACATTTTTATATTACAATTTATAAAACTATCCTCATATTACATTATTTTCACTGTAGAGAAGAAACAAAGGCTTGGTGAGTTAAGGAACTTGCCCAAGTTCACATAGCTGGTGAGTGGTATTGAGGTCTTCTGGCTCCAATATGCATTTCTAGAAATAGGGTTATCCCTTCCATGCAAGAATTAGGATGTAGGCTCTTGCTGAGTCATCAGGTACCACCAAGGGAAATTAGGAAGCAGTGACCCTGCAGGCTGTGGGTAGTTCCCCTGAGAACTTCTGTGCTCAGTAGGGCTTAAAATACTCACCTGTGCAGAAAGGCTTACCTTCCCCCTCTCCCTGCACTGCCCAGGAAGTGCAAAAGACAAGCACAAATAAATAGTTGTCCCTGGCTGTCATGTGAGCTGTATGCAAGGAGATTTAGGAGCTCTCACTTGCTTAAAATGTTTCTTTGGGTGTTGTCCAAGTGGCCTTTCAGCTGCTAAAGAGTGGAATGTGCTTTCCACTGACCAGCCTTACCAATTAACTGGGTGCCCTGTGCTCTAGTGGAATTCTGTGTCACCACATGTCATTTTGAGATGCACCCAGTGCTCTTATGGCTCAGAGGTTCTGCAAGCTGAATGCATATGATGCCTAAAATATCTCAGATCCGTTGAATATGCCTCAGTTCAGATTTTTCATGCCAAGCTCAGGATTAAAGATGCAATCTTTTGACAGAACGGAACCTGTTAACACTTGGTAGTTAGGAGGCATCTATTCTCTCCTAAAACATATCCAAAATGAAGCTTCTGTGAGGCCACCATGATTTTGACTAATGATGCTGTATTTCCTAATACTTTCTGCTGTGCTTGCAGGCATCAGAAGGTTTCTTTTAAGAGACTCATCACGGTATGACTCAGATTAGAATCCGGCCCTCAAGGTCTTCTAAAAGAGGAAGGCTTCATGAGAAACTGCGGACCAAAATGACAAAGTGGCATCTCATTTGCTTTCTATGTAAGCAAGTGCTCAGGAAAGCTGGAAAGGAGGAAACAGGACCTATCCAAAGACAGACTCGGTTCCTCTGGTAAAAGAAGTAGGGGTCCTTGTTACATTCAACTGTCATCTTTCTCTAAAGAGCCTCAGCTTAAACCTTGTGGTTGACATCTCTGAGAATGTAATTAGTGGTAGTGTAGTGACCCAATTTAACACTCTTTGTTAAGTGAAAGGCAGGGTACACATATGGCGTTTCCAGGCCAAACTGATCTACAGAGATGATATACTCAGAATCTGAAATTGTTGGCTCTTTCTTTGACCCAGAATTGAGGACATGTGGTTTCTTTCATATGTCCTTCCTCTACTCCTTCCTAAGTTATTTATATCATGGTAGATAGGGGCAGTGGAAGATACAAAAATAACAAAATCCTATTTGATTTTGAAGTTCCTTACTGTATAGTAACTGGTTTAAGATAAAAGCAACAACCATGACAACCACAACGAAAACCATAACTGTGCTTTAAGTATTTTGCATTGTTTAATCCTCATAGATAGTTATCATTATCAACACCCTTTTACAAAGAAGTAAACTGAGTCTAGTAGTTTACAAATAGTAAACTACTACTGGAGAAATCACTGGGGTTGGACTGGAGAGCAGTGGGTAATAAGGTATAGAAAAGATGTTATAATGTGTCGTAGATGAGGTAACATTTGAACTGCCTTAGGAAAGGCATTTGGTATTGGCAGAGGAAGCTGATGAATGAAGGCGTTTGTACATGGTACCTCCAGGGAACAGAGATGTAATTCACCTGGACCCACAGAGGAGAAAAGTGGATGTTAGAGTAAAGCCAGTGCCAGGTTATTAAGGGCTTTGAGTCCCGGCCTGGAGAGTTCAAACACTTTCTTCTTTCAGTAGGGCATGAAGAGCACTTGAAGGGTTTGAACAAGATGGGTTGTGGGGAGGGACGATCAGGGCTGTGCTTTTAGAAAGATTAATTTGGCAGCAGTGTGTTGGATGGTGTCAGGGGTAGGGTACGTAGGTGAGCTGGAGACAACAGGGAGAGAACTGTCCTTTGGACTTTTGAATTCAATTGCATGTTTATTCTGAGATTAAACAGAAGTCTTCTCCTGATTCAGTAGAATAGGATAAGTGTGAGGAAAGGACAGAGAAAGACATCACAGTTCGCTGACTCTAGACACCTGCCGACAAGAGCGGTAGCTCCATGGCAGATTAGGAAATCATGAGGGATGAAAACAAAGTTTGGGGGCAGATCACTTTCTTAGTATTGCTGGTGACTGATGTTAATGACAGTCACCGAAATAATAAAGTTGATCTTTGTTAACAAAGAAAATAATATAAGATAGGAAAGAGAGGTGCTCCACTATTAATAGAGTTTATATATACATGCATTCTTTAACATTGTGAACACCAAAGGTATCTTTTATACTAATCTTAATTTTTGGCCTAAAAATCAGAAAACTGATTTATATGCTTATAGAGCACATATTGATTTATACACACTATATCAGGATTTTTAAACAAGTTTATATATTTTAAAAAGGTGAATTTAAATACGGGGTCATTAAGATGACTGACACTAGAAGAAAGACATCCACTAAGGTTTTCTTTCACATGGTTGTGGTTGACATTTATGTGGTCCCATGTCTATTGCATTCGTTCTTTTGTTTCCTTCTAAACCACACAGAATAGCTTAAGCTGCCAGTAGCTTAAGGAATATAAGTAGCGTGTGTTTTCTGGAGTCAAGGATTATTCAGTGCACTTTAAATTTTAATAGCCACTGATAGAGACCTCAAGAGATTCAAGCTCACTAGAGTGTTGGACTTCAGATTTCTCTCTCTCTCTCTTTTTTTTTTTTTTTGTGTAGAAAGATGTTCATCCTGGACCATAGGGAAGGCATATAGGCAGAGAGGGTGACTATTTGAAGTGGAATTTATTTTTCATCACAATCCATGAATGTTTTCTATTGGGGTAACTTGGTGTATACATTTTTAATATTATGAAGCAACTAGTGTTAACAAAAAACAGCTGAATACATATCAGCATCCTTGGAGATCAGGCTTCGGAATGCTGAGTGGAGCTGGTAGATGGTAAAACTTTAAGAAATCTTTTTTCAGAGATTTTTAAAGACATTTACTTATCAGTAGTCCAGATGGCATTTGAAATGGTGAATAATAAACTTTAAAAGCAGGTAAAACCATGGCTGGTAGAAAAACATTCTGAGTGTGTATGTGATGAATACTTACATGATATGAAAAATAAGGAAAGAAGTAAAATTAAAGATTCAATATAGAGTAATATCTTTTATATTGATTCTTTATTCAGAGATTTTTTTGGTGGGGTTTCTTCTTATAACTTTATATTCCACAATCTGATACCCCAAAGTAGAACTCTTTAACGAACCTGATACCCATATAGTCACTTCTGAAAATAAAATCTTTTCTTAAAGATCACCTTGCCATAGCAGAAGTTCATACTTTGAGATCCATGCGTATGCTTCAAGGTGTCTGTCAACTCTTTGAAATTATATCAGAAAGTTCACGTGTATTTGACTATGTGCCATTTCTGCAGAGAATGGTCTCTACAGTTTTTTTTTCACCAAGGCTCTTAAGGGGGTTTGTAACCCTCAATGGGCAGAGGACCACTAGGTTAATGGAAGGTGGACATGTCTGTCAGGATTCTGGCAGGTAACAGATGGCACACTGAAATGGGGTTAGAGTTTAATGAAGAGAATATTTTCAAGGGTGTGGGACGGGTTAAAGGAAATCAACAAGTGATGAATCTCCTGTAGCCTGCAACAGTGGGAGGCCAGGACCACCCCTAGACCTGCAGAGGCCAGGGAGGGAGCTGATTCCAGAACTTAGAGAGCTGTAGCTATAGTTGTTGGAGAGGGAATATTTCCAGAGTGCAGGCTTTGGTGGAGGAATGCAGTCCCTTCCAAACTTGCCCAGCAGGGAGGGAGTTGCACGGAAAATGCCCCACCTCATTTTCCTCTTAGTCTTGGATCTATTGTTAGTGCCTTCCAACACCTCGACTTAATCAGAAGTGAAAGGCAAGGAAGCCCATTGACACAGTCTTTAAAGGTCAGTCTTTGGGGAACAGGCAGTAGAGAAGGGTGAAGTGTAGATCTGGAGGAACAAATAGGGAATGCCCAGCACAGGAAAACTTAGCTAGCATGCTTTTTTATAATCCCAAGTGTCTGTTCTCCTATTGCCAACATGAGCTGTAGCCAAGTTCTGCTATAATAATTTGCTCAGTTTAGAAATATTCACTACCTAGACCAATGCGCCTTTATTTCTATTTATGTTTCTTCAGTCTTCTGCTTCTTAAGGGTATTTTCTAATTAAGCCATGGAAACAATAGGGGGTCAGCAGCTTAAAATTAATTTCATGTTAAGGTAATTTTTATGGATGTCGGGGAAAATTTTAAGGCAAGTAGATACAATAAGAGCATATTTTGCTAGACTGCTAGAGAAGCAAAGGAGAAAAATAGTCATTTATTCACTCCTAGTGAAACAAAACTGGTAATACCACATCCAACAGAACGTGTACTTTGTTTTTATTTCAGTGAGAAACTGAGATCTGTAAGCTCTAGTATTGCATTAATTCATTGTACGGAGTTCATTATTGTAATTAGACTGCTTTTTAAGTTTATTAGTGGACTCACTAATGTACTCTTCAAAAGCTTTATTTGGAAGGAAGTCAATATCTGAAGCCAATGGAACTGAAGAGCTTGTGCCACACGCGCTCTTGCTGAAAATCATGTTATCAATTTTCATGTGGCTGTTAATCAATTAGAGTGACAGAGAGATGATTTGAAGTCAATTTTCTGTTTATTGCTAAATTAGCATTTGATCACGTGTGCTTATTTTGGGTTTCAAAGAAGCTATCTATGGCTTCCTTTGTCAAGAGACAGAATGGAGGTTAATGATGGGAATAATTATTTGTGATTTTTAAAGTATTCGCATATTAAGTTGCAGAGACTACAACTAATAGTTACAGGGCTAGGATTGCAGATCTACATATGTGGTTGGGTTTGGACACCTAGCGCAGGAAAACTGATCGGTTGAAGTGTTGTACCTCGTGCAAACATATGTCAACAGCATGTAGCCGAGGAAATGAATGAAGTATTGGCTGTTTAGTGGTAGGTTAACATGTTGTTCTCAAAATGAACAGAAATCCAGTTACTCAAACTGAAAAAGTGTACTTGCTGTAAGATGTATTGTTTACAGGATAGGATATAAGATATTCTGGCTATTGTGAAACAGTAACCATGCTATGTTGTGGTCAAATTGTTAATTAGATATTGAGAACATCGATAGAACTTAAATAAAAGACCATGAAATGATACAGTGAAACAGCACTGGACATGATGATTGTTATGGTGGTGATGGTGGAGGTGGTGGTGACAGCCATGCTGGTGGCTACTGTTTTGAGTACTTACTGTGTACTTAACTCTAAGTTAAGTGTTTTAGAGAATGTAATTTTTTCAGCACTCTAGGAGTTGCTCTCTGTTTGGTACTAGCTGCTTTAAGAGTAATCATCTCTATTTAATGAGGAAGCAACAAAGGCATCTCTAATTGACTAGATGATGTTTCTATCTAGGTGCAGTAGGAGTTACCATCTCTCTTTAACAGAGGAAAAAACAGAGGATAGACAGGCTTGTGCATCACTGAGATTGAGTTTTGTCCAACTCCAGAGATTGGGAATATGGCCATGACCCTAAAGTTAGAGGGCTCTTTTTGAGACCCTCCCCTCCTTTGCATTTTATAAACTGACTGATCTTTGGGCTCCATTTCCTCACACATACGTAAAACAAGGGATTAAGCAAGATGAGCTCTAAGGGTCTTTCTAGCTTTAAATATTCAGATTCTAGAACTATCCAGAAGGGAGCAATTCCTTTCAAATGTAGAATATTATGCCAATATTCCAATTATAAATCAAATACTAGGGAATCTGGAATGCAGACATTATATTTCTCACAAGAACCTCAACTCCTTGTAATTGCGTATTTTCAATTACTCAGTGGTGTAATTGAATCACTAAAGTATGGCTCCTTAATTTATGTTGGATAGCAGGTGGACAAGTTTACTATCAGAAGTGTTGCACATTTTGACTTTTCTCCCCTTAAGATATGCTTCCAATTGGAAAGCAGAATAAATTACTGTGGATTTGTCGATGATTCACAGTTATAGAGGGAACATTAAAGCTTTGGGATGACAGAATGTATTTCGCCCATATATTTGGACAAGTGAAGTTGAGTTTAAATTACTTATGATAATATTTAATGGTGGGCCAGTAAATGCACTGTTGTCTGTTTCTTGAGTGTAATTAAATTGTGTAAGACAAGACCTCACTGTGACTCTTAGCTATTAAATCTCTGTGGTGACGTGAGGTGCGGCTGCCAGTGTTCTGTGGGGAAATACCAAGCCCGAGGAGTTAAGAGGGAAGATTTGCTAGCTTCTGCCATATATCACTCGCTCTATTTGAATTCTGAATGCCCACCTCAGTGCACTATCTGGGGTGCACTTACAAGGTTTAAATAGAAATTAAATTGGAGCTGGGTCCATTGCTGAATATAGCCATCTGCTTTTGTAAACACAACTGAAGGAGAGGGGAAAAAAGAAAAAGAACTCAAAGAAAAAATACAAACCAGCAACCCATACAGAAAAACTCTTCCCCTACCTTGAGAATCCCAGAAGGAATATCACCCTCAGGGAGAGCACTAGGAATGGATGTAGAATGTTCTTGCTCTAGACTCAGCTGGGGGAAAGAATTAGAATTGCAGGCTGAATCCATATAACCTTGGATGGTCAGAGTTAGGAGTGGCAATTACTCTACTACCTGGTCCCTGAATTTTAAATATCACTTACAGACTTTGGGTCCAAACTTGAGTTAATTGCATTGGCTCAGGGGGTACTTAAGTATGGAGGATGGGTGCTACTGATTCTGCCTATTAAAGGAAGGGTTAGGCAGCCTCTACTGCACTCAGGTCAATCTCCCTATTAGTTGGGTAGTCTTTGAGTTAAAAGAATCTCATGTAGAGGTGACAAAAACATCTAGATTTGGTTTTACAGAAGATGCTTCAGTTAATCCTGAGCAAGAGAGTTCTGCACAATGAAGCCATAGGCACTTTATGTTATTTTTCTCTACAAGACTGTAATATTCTCTTGGCCATCCACTTACCTTTGGGCAGGTTGTTTATTGCACAAGGGAACTTGGTTTGAGAGGGCAAGTGGGGCCCTGAAATCCAGTCCATTCTCAGCTTGCTAAACAGTGTGCCATGCTGTGGGGCTGCTGGTGCTGGAAGAAAGGGGTATCTCCTTTCATTTCTAAAAAGCTGCCATTTAGACTGGCAACAGCCTGAATCTTTCTAGACATATGGGTCAATAAACACAAAATTATCGAGTGCCTGCTTTGAACCAGGCACCACACTAAGCTCTGGTGGGTATGGGAGGAACAAGCCATGGCTTCTGCTTTTTAGTAGTTTAGGATCTAGTGGGGATGACATCCAGGTAAATGGATAAAGGAGCTGTGGTGTGACATGCACAGTGATGAAAGTACACACACGGCTTGTCATGGATACAAAGAGTTGTTGCTTAGGTGGCCCGGCAAGGTCACAGAGGCATATACTAAAGTGTGCGTACAGTACACACTCACATGTGCAGACACCTACACTGATTTTTTCTTTTATGTTATTGGAAGATCTGTCAGTAATCAAGAGTTGAATGCAAACGTACAGCTAGAGACGACCTGCTTTCTCTGCTGGTAATAAAGATTGTACTTAAAAATAAAATCATAATTGACTGCCATATTTACAGCTGTTCACAAGCATATCTGTAAATAAATTGGAGCTGATACTCCTATGTGCTCTGGAAAGATCTTGTAGCCTTTCCTAGGCGATGTCTACATAAAAATTCTGAAATGAGTCAAACGAAGGTGAACCTGGGAACAGAGTTAAGTCAAGTGTAATTAATTGCTCTAAAATTTCCAGCTCTAGCCTTGATCATTTTCTCTGAAAGTGAAAGATTAAATCAATCTAATAATAGTAATAGTAGCTTATAAGCATCTCAAAATGACCTTATGCAGCAGCTTCTATTATCAGCTATATATTAAGAAAAAAAGTTGAGACTTTGGGTATTAGGTAACATTGCCAAATCTAGTTAATGGCAGAACCGAGAATTCAAGGCAGATGTTTCTGACTTCAGAGCCTGTTTGTTTAATTGCTAAGCCATGATGCTTCCAGAGTAGTGATGGGAAGTGGTTAGCAGATTCATCATATAACTTGTCCACTCTTTAGGATCGGGGCTGTACTGGTAATGTTCATATCATCATAACACAGTTAGGCTCTCAAGAAATGCTTGAAGACTCTTTTGAAGTGTATAGATAACTAGTAGGTAAGTATAAATAATAAGAGCAAACATTTCTGTAGTGCTTACTATGTACCTGGCATTGTTCTAAAGTATTTTACATTAAAATTTACTTTTTTTTTTTTTTTTTGTGATCCAATAATTATAAAAAACAGGCAGCAGGTGAATTTGACCTGCAGGTCATAGTCAACCAACCCCTGCTCAACCACATTACTTACTCTCTACAACCATGGAGTTTTTTTTTTTTTTAAATTTTATTTTGTTGATATACATTGTGGCTGATTATTGCTCCCCATCACCAAAACCTCCCTCCCTCCTCCCTCCCCCCCTCCCCCCCAACAATGTCCTTTCTGTTTGCTTGTCGTATCAACTTCAAATAATTGTGGTTGTTATATCTTCTTCCCCCCCCCCCCAGTTTTTGTGTGTGTGTGTGTATGTGTGTGTGTGAATTTATATATTAATTTTTAGCTCCCACCAATAAGTGAGAACATGTGGTATTTCTCTTTCTGTGCCTGACTTGTTTCACTTAATATAATTCTCTCAAGGTCCATCCATGTTGTTGCAAATGACAGTATTTCATTCGTTTTTATAGCTGAGTAGTATTCCATTGTGTAGATGTACCACATTTTCTGTATCCACTCATCTGATGATGGGCATTTGGGCTGGTTCCAACTCTTGGCTATTGTAAAGAGTGCTGCGATAAACATTGGGGAACAGGTATACCTTCGACTTGATGATTTCCATTCCTCTGGGTATATTCCCAACAGTGGGATAGCTGGGTCGTATGGTAGATCTATCTGCAATTGTTTGAGGAACCTCCATACCATTTTCCATAGAGGCTGCACCATTTTGCAGTCCCACCAACAATGTATGAGAGTTCCTTTTTCTCCGCAGCTTCGCCAGCATTTATCGTTCAGAGTCTTTTGGATTTTAGCCATCCTAACTGGGGTTAGATGGTATCTCAATGTGGTTTTGATTTGCATTTCCCGGATGCTGAGTGATGTTGAGCATTTTTTCATATGTCTGTTGGCCATTTGGATATCTTCCTTAGAGAAATGCCTATTTAGCTCTTTTGCCCATTTTTTAATTTGGTTGCTTGTTTTCTTCTTGTACAGTTGTTTGAGTTCCTTATATATTCTGGATATTAATCCTTTGTCAGATATATATTTTGCAAATATTTTCTCCCACTCTGTTGGCTGTCTTTTAACTCTTTTAATTGTTTCTTTTGCTGTGCAGAAGCTTTTTAGTTTGATATAATCCCACTTGTTTATTTTTCCTTTGGTTGCCCGTGCTTTTGGGGTCGTATTCATGAAGTCTGTGTCCAGTCCTATTTCCTGAAGTGTTTCTCCTATGTTTTCTTTAAGAAGTTTTATTGTTTCAGGGTGTATATTTAAATCCTTAATCCATTTTGAGTTGATTTTAGTATACGGCGAGAGGTATGGATCTAGTTTCATTCTCCTGCATATGGATATCCAGTTGTCCCAGCACCATTTGCTGAAGAGGCAGTCCCTTCGCCAGTGAATAGGCTTGGTGCCTTTGTCAAAGATAAGCTGACAGTAAGTGTGTGGGTTGATTTCTGGATTCTCTATTCTATTCCATTGGTCAGTGTGTCTGTTTTTATGCCAGTACCATACTGTTTTGGTTATTATCGCTTTGTAGTATAGCTTAAAGTCAGGTAGTGTTATGCCTCCAGCTTTATTTTTTTTGCTCAGCATTGCTTTGGCTATGTGTGGTCTTTTATTGTTCCATATAAATGACTGGATAGTTTTTTCCATTTCTGAGAAAAATATCTTTGGAATTTTGATGGGGATTGCATTGAATTTGTATATCACTTTGGGTAGTATGGACATTTTCACTATGTTGATTCTTCCAATCCAAGAGCATGGGATATCTTTCCATCTTCTTGTATCCTCTCCAATTTCTCTCAGCAGTGGTTTGTAGTTCTCATTAGAGAGATTTTTCACCTCCTTGGTTAACTCAATTCCTAAGTATTTTATTTTTTTGATGGCTATTGTAAATGGGCAGGCTTTCTTGATTTCTCTTTCTGCATGTTCACTATTGGAGAAAAGAAATGCTACTGATTTTTGTGTGTTGATTTTGTATCCTGCTACTGTGCTGAAATCATTTATCAATTCCAACAGTTTTTTTGTAGAGGTTTTAGGCTGTTCGATATATAGGATCATATCATCTGCAAACAGGGACAGTTTGACTTCTTCTTTTCCAATCTGGATGCCCTTTATTTCCTTCTCTTCTCGGATTGCTCTGGCTAGTACTTCCAACACTATGTTGAATAGGAGTGGTGAGAGTGGGCATCCTTGTCTAGTTCCTGTTCTTAAAGGAAAAGCTTTCAGCTTTTCCCCATTCAGGATGATATTGGCAGTGGGTTTGGCATACATGGCTTTAATTATGTTGAGATATTTTCCCTGTATACCTAACTTATAGAGGGTCTTTGTCATGAATGAGTGCTGAACTTTATCAAATGCTTTTTCAGCATCTATAGATATGATCATATGGTCCTTGTGTTTGAGTTTATTAATATGGTGTATCACATTTATTGATTTGCGTATGTTGAACCCACCTTGCATCCCTGGGATGAATCCCACTTGATCGTGATGAATAATTTTATGTATGTGTTGCTGTATTCTGTTTGCTAGTATTTTAGTGAGGATTTTTGCATCTATATTCATCAAGGATATTGGCCTGTACTTTTCTTTTTTGGTTATATCTTTACCTGGTTTTGGTATCAGGATGATGTTTGCTTCATAGAATGAGTTTGGGAGAGTTGCATCCGTTTCAATCTTTTGGAATAGTTTGTAAAGAATCGGTGTCAATTCCTGTTTAAATGTTTGGTAAAATTCTGCTGTGAATCCATCTGGTCCTGGGCTTTTCTTTGTTGGGAGCCTTTTGATAACAGCTTCAATCTCCTTTATTGTTATTGGTCTGTTCAAATTTTCTACGTCTTCACGGTTCAGTTTTGGGAGCTTGTGTGTGTCCAGAAATTTATCCATTTCCTCCAGATTTTCAAATTTGTTGGCGTATAGTTGTTTATAGTAGTCTCAAATGATTCCTTGTATTTCAGATGAATCAGTTGTAATATCGCCTTTTTCATTTCTAATTTTTGTTATTTGAGTCTTCTCTCTTCTTTTTTTTGTTAGCCATGCTAATGGTTTGTCAATTTTATTTATCTTTTCAAAAAACCAACTTTTTGATTCGTTGATCTTTTGAATTGTTTTTTGGTTTTCAATTTCATTCAGTTCTGCTCTGATCTTAATGATTTCTTTCCGTCTGCTAACTTTAGGTTTGGATTGTTCTTGTTTTTCTAGTTCTTTAAGGTGAAGTGTTAGGTTGTTCACTTGCCATCTTTCCATTCTTCTGAAGTGAGCGTTTAATGCTATAAATTTCCCCCTCAATAATGCTTTTGCAGTATCCCACAGGTTTTGGTATGATGTATCATTGTTTTCATTAGTTTCAATAAATTTTTTGATTTCCTGCTTGATTTCTTCTTGGACCCATATGTCATTAAGTAGAATGCTGTTTAATTTCCATGTGTTTGTATAGTTTCCAGAGTTTCGTTTGTTATTAATTTCTAGTTTTAATCCATTGTGGTCTGAGAAGATACATGGGAAAATTCCAATTTTTTTGAATTTATTGAGACTTGATTTGTGACCTAATATGTGATCTATCCTGGAGAATGATCCATGTGCTGATGAGAAAAATCAATATACTGAGGTTGTTGGGTGGAATGTTCTGTAGATATCTGCCAAATCCAATTGGTCTAGAGTCTTGTTTAGATCTTGTGTTTCTCTACTGATTCTTTGCCTAGATGATCTGTCTAATATTGACAGTGGGGTGTTCAAGTCCCCTGCTATTATGGTATTAGCGTCTTTTTCCTTCTTTAGGTCTAATAGAGTTTGTTTTATAAATCTGGCTGCTCCAACATTGGGTGCATACATATTTATGATTGTTATGTCTTCTTGATGGATCAGTCCTTTTATCATTAAGTAGTGTCCCTCATTGTCTCTTTTTATGGTTTTTAGTTTAACGTCTATTTTGTGAGATATAAGAATAGCTACTCCAGCTCGTTTTTCTTTTCTGTTTGCATGGTAAATCTTTTTCCATCCTTTCACACTTAGTCTGTGTGAATCTTTATGGGTGAGGTGGGTCTCTTGTAGGCAGCATATAGTTGGGTCCTGCTTTTTGATCCAGTCAGCCAGTCTGTGTCTTTTAATTGGGGAATTTAAGCCTTTTACATTAAGAGTTGTTATTGAAAGGTGTTGATTTATTCCTAGCATTTTATTGGTTGTTTGGTTGTCTTAGGTGTCTTTTGTTCCTTGCTTTCTGATTTACTGTTTGTTTTCTGTGTTTGATGGTTCCTTAGGTTGTAGATAGTGTTTTTGTTAGCTTGTTTTCTCTTCATGAATGCCATTTTTATTATACTAGCGGGTTTAGATTTTTCTTGGGTTTTTATGGCAGTGGTAGTTATTTTTCAGGAACCAAACCTAGTACTCCCTTGAGGATTTCTTGTAAGGGTGGTCGTGTGGTAGTGAACTCCCGCAGTTTTTGTTTGTCTGAAAAATATACTATTTGCCCCTCATTTCGGAAGCATAGCCTTGCAGGGTAGAGTATTCTTGGCTGGCAATCTTTGTCTTTTAGTATTTTGAAAATATCATCCCATTCCTTTGTAGCTTTTAGGGTTTGTGATGAAAAGTCTGATGTTAACCTGATTGGGGCTCCCTTATAGGTGATTTGACGCTTCTCTCTTGCAGCTTTTAAGATTCTCTCTTTATCTCTGAGTTTTGCCAATTTGACTATGACATGTCTTGGAGAAGGTCTTTTTGGGTTGAATACATTTGGAGATCTTTTAGCTTCCTGGATCTGAAGATCTGTGATTTTTCCTATACCTGGGAAGTTTTCTGCCACTATTTTGTTGAATATGTTTTCAATGGAATCTCTGTTTTCCTCCCCTTCTGGAATACCCATGACTCGGATATTTGATCGCTTATGGTTTTCTGATATCTCTCTCAGATTTTCTTCAATGTCCTTGATTCTTTTTTCTTTCTTTTTGTCTGCTTCTGTTATTTCAAACAGCCCATCTTCAAGTTCAGAGGTTCTCTCTTCAACTTCGGCAAGCCTGCTGGTTAAACTCTCCGTTGTGTTTTTTATTTCGTTGAATAACTTCTTCAGTTCAGCAAGTTCTGCTACATTTTTTTTCAGGACATTGATTTCCTTGTACATTTCCTCTTTTAGATCCTGTATACTTTTCCTCATTTCATCATGATGTCTAGCTGAGTTTTCTTGTATCTCATTCAGTTTCCTTAGAATTATCACTCGAAATTCCTTGTCAGTCATTTCAAGGGCTTCTTGTTCTATAGGATCTAGAGTTTGAGATTTATTAACTTTTGGTGGTGTACTTACTTGATTTTTTGTATTTCTAGTATCTTTTTTTTGGTGTTTATTCATTGTGGCAGGGGGTTTCACAGTCCACCGGTTTGAGACTAATGACTAACTAGGATGTTGCTGTGGTTGCCAATTTGGTATGGCTCCCGCCGTGACTGCTCAGTTGGCCTCTAGTGCCTTGTGTGTGTGGTTGCCTCGGGTCTTGGGCTTCTCCGAGGATCCACCTTTCTGGTCAGCTTGGACTCTGCTGGGCTGGTGGATCACGTACCACAGGGTGTGTGATCTCTGTTGAGCTTTCACTTCCTGTGCAGGACTTCTCCCTGTTCTGTGTGCTCTGGCCCAGGCTGTTAGATCGTGCAGTGGCGACCCCACCGGGTGTGTGGTTTCTGTCGAGTCTCCGCCTCCCTGGCCGCACGTCTCCCCACTCTGTGAGCACTGTGCTGGGCTGGGGCGTGTCTTCTGCAACCCTCGTCTATCAGCTGGGCCTTCAAGACCCTGCTCGGCACCGCCTCGCCCAGGAAGTCTACCAGGTTTCTGCTAGGCACAGACGACCGGTCTCTCTGGGTGCCTTTGTAGCACTATGTAGATCTTTCTTGGGTCTTGTTCACCTTTGTATCCCCCCAGTATAAACCGAGTCTAGCGCCCACCTGCAGCCTGGTCTCCGGCAGGTTCAAGTGGACCTGGGAACTCTCCTACCACACTATTCCCAACCAGAAATTCGTTAGGCTTTTTTCCAAACTGGTGGCCGCAGAGATGGTATCTGCCTCCCAGTAACAGGGAGTTTACCTGGGGCAGTCGGCCCGCCCATACTTCCTTGCCCTCCTGACACTGGCTGGGGACGCCCCCTGCCACCAGCACCGCCAGAGAACCGCGGAGGGAGTGGGAGCAGAGGCCGGTCCGCAGGCTCCAGAAAGCCAGCGCCAGGCCAAGCAAGTGGGAGGGCTCAGTGATGGCCGAGCTGGGCGGGGCTGCCCGCACCTGGGAAAATGGAGGCAGCACCGGGCGGTGAGTGGCCTGGTGGTGCAGGCGGGAGCCGCGTGGGCATCCACCCCCCGAACAGAGCTGTGCCAGGGGTCACTCACAGTGCTGTGCCAGGTCGGGTGCTCGCGCTCTGTCTCTGGTTTGCCGCCTTTCCCAGTTCTCTGCCGCTGCCGCCTCGGGGCTGTTCAGTCACGGCGCGGCTCGGGCGCTCCCAGGAATCTTCTTTAATGCCGGCCTGAAACCTCGAATCCTGAATAGGGCAGCTGGCCGCCTTCAGCGCGGCCCCGGCCTCCGGGATCCTGGCTGCATCCACAGCAGCCCTGGCGCCGTGTTCCCTGTTTCGAGACTCGCTTTTGCAGCTAAGATACAGTTCTTTTCCTGCTCCACACTTCAAAGCTGTTGCCTGTAAATGAGGCAGCCTTTCCTGCCGGGGGTAAAGTGGCGGTCACCCCCCACGACCGGTCAGCAGCAGCAGTCCTCCCTTAAGAGATGGCGAGAGGAAGGTCCACAAGTTTCCCGGCTGCCTGACGCCCAGTGGCCACCTTTTCCACCTCAGCTACTCCGCGCCAGCCGCCGCAGCCGCCGCCATCTTGAAAATCCTTAAAATTTACTTTTGATTTATGTATAAAAAATACAGTAAAGTGTATAAAGTATATTCATTTTAAGCATGCAGTTCAGTGGATTTATACATATATACAATATTTCTAACACTCCAGAAGTTTCCTTTTTGCCTGTTTCAAGTCAGTACTCTACCTAAGAGATAACCACTCCCGAAGGTTACTTTTATCATTACTAACTAGTTTTGTCTGTTTTTGTACTTCATATAAATGGAATGATACACTATTTTACTCTTTTGAGTCTGTCTTCTTTTGCTCAACAAAATGTAAGATTTTTTTGTGTTCTTACATATATCAGTGATTCTTTATTTTTATTGCTATGTAGTGTTTCATCATATTAATTTATCACAATTTATTTAGTCCTCCTGTTGATGGCCAATTTGAGTGTTTACAGTTTGGACCTAATATAATTAAAGGTGCTAGAAATATTTTTGTACATGAGCTTTGCTGGACATTTATACTCAGTTCTCTTGTCTATAAACCCAGGAGTGGAATTTCAGGGTCATAGGGTAAGCATGTATTTAGCTTTAGTAGATACTGAAAAGTAGTTTAGCACAGTGGTTGAAATACTCTCATCAGCAATATATGAGAGTTCTAGTTGCTCCATGTTTGTGTCAGCATTTGGTATTGTCAGTCTTTTTAATTTTAGCCATTCTGGTGGATATATAGTAGCATTTTTTTCTTCATCTAAATATTTTATATTTAATCCTCACAGTAAATCTATGAGATAGGCATTATCACTATCCCTATTGCACATAAGACATTGAGGCACAGAGATGTTAAGTAACCTGCCCAAGGTTACACAGCTCATCAGTGGCAAAGTGATGATTCAAACCCAGGTAACCTGCTTCCAGAGTTTATACTGTAAAACACTTTGCTATACAATGGGGGAACTTAAGAAAAGTCAACATGTAGCTCTTCTCTGGGATAATGTCATTTAAGCCCACAATTCTTCAAGCCTATGCATAGTAACTTCCAGCATTTTTGCTGTAGCTCCTTGCAAACATTATGAATATTCACTGAATAATTTAAAATATAAATTGTTGTAGACTCTTTTTAAACTATTGCATCTATGAAAATGCTGATTACTTTTGTCTTAATAAATATTAAATATGAATATATATCTCCTAAAGAAAAGTTGTTTGTGAACCATACAAAATCACCTTATGTACTACTGTGGTACTCATAATCTGGGAAACATTTGCTATAATCCATGTGAAGATCCACTTGCAAAAATTACCCATATCTTTGAAGCTTTAGAAATGTTTGTTGCTACATGTGGTAAAAATTAACATTAAATTCAGTTAATTCGCCCTATAGAGACACAGATACTTCCTTATTAGTCTCAACAAGTGTTTCTCACACATTTACTATGTCCCAGAGATTATGAATGGCTCTCCAGAAGCAGGATGGTAAATAAGACCCAGTGTCAGTGGTGGTCTGTCTCTTGGAGATTACAGTCTGTTGGAGGAAGAGGAAGCATTCACTCAGGCCAACAGTTTCTATACTAGGTAGAACACTGCACACGTTACCGAGCTGTTTGGAGTGCTCCATGTCACTGTTTTTAAAACAGCTCCACCGCATTGTCCAGATGCTTCCCAATAGACTGTTGAGAAGAACAGTTGATGACTGTATGGGCCACTTTTTGATCAGAGGGAGAAAAAAACATTCTGTCTCTATTCTCAATCACTTTCTTTGAAAATGTTTTTCTTCTTGGTCCTTTAAAAATGAATCATTTTTTTTTCACTTTTGTAAACAAGTATGAAAAAAAGAGAAAAAATAGTATACTAGTATAATAAACCACCATATACCTGTTACATAGCTTCAACAGTTAACAATTTGTGGTCATTCTTGTTTCTTAAATACCACAATTCACCTCCCCCTCACATATTACTTTGAAGCAAATCCAAGATGTTATTTCCCCTCTGAATATTTCATCATGAATGTTTAACTAATAACAATCACAATACCATTATCACATTCAAAAATTTTAAATAATTCTCATTTTCATCAAATAGCCAGTCAATATTAAAATTTTGAACTATTTTTTAGATGTCATGTTTTAACAATTTGTTTGAATGAGGATCTAAATAAGGTTCACATGTTGCTACTGGTTGATAGAGCTTTTAAGTTTCATTTAATCTGTAGATCCCCACTTCTTCTGTTTTACCTTGTAATTTATTCATTGAAGACCAATCATGTCCGACTTCTGAGTTTCGAGTAACAAAATGAAATATGGATATTGAAGAGTTTCTTTTTTCTCCATCTTAAGTATCTTGAAAGAAAAAGGCCTTAGGACTGACTTTTGAGCTACTTTTTGGGAGAAATAATGAGGATTCTTTGTTTAGAAATACATTTTTGCGTGTCCAGCAGATAGCTATGTGATTATTTATTTATGATGCTTTGGCACTGCTGACCTCTCCAAGACTCAGATCACCCACGTGTTTAGGAAGATGAAGGCAAAAAGGATCAGTCAGCATCCTGAGGCTTCAGAGCCGGAAATTTGTCATTTTGATATGAATGGTATTTTTGAGGGAAAACCAGCTCGAAAGTAGCTTAAATGTAGCAGTTAATGAATATGAGTCGGAGTTAAGCATCCCATCAACTGGCTCCACACAGCCCCCATCTCTTCCAGCCATTTGAAGTCATTCTGCAGAACTCCACATAGTCAGTTTCACACAGGGTAGCAGCATGAGACAGGAATAACTGCTTTTGTATGCCTGTACATGTGCCTGTTTCCCTCTCATCCACTTGAAGGCATTTTGGAATTGTGTGTGTGTGTGTGTTTTAAAGAGCATATAAAGCTAAATTGAATTCAATGCCAGTAAAAAGAGTGGCTTATGCTGGAGACAAAGATGTGTTCTTTCAACTCTATATGGGATAGCAAAAATCTGTATGCAAGGAATTACTTCCTAGTGGGCAGGGGAAAATTTTCTCCTGTACATTTCTTCTCTGTACCCTTCTTGATTCTCTCCTGTTCTGCTCTCTGTTCTCAACTGGTGTGTGTTCGTGTCTGCATTTATGTATCTGTTTATTTTTTCTGTCTCCTGTATTATGAAAATAGTAAGTGCAAAGTAAGTACTATTATATGCCAGGCAATGTTTAAAGCACTTTGTGTATATTGACTCATTTAATCCTCACAACAACTCTTTGAGGTAGGTATTCTGATTACCTCCATTACACAAAGAGGAGACTGAGGCAGAGAGAAGTTACTGGTCCTAGATCACATAGATAGTAAGTGATGGAGTGGGGATGCAAACCCAGGAAGTCGGGTGCCTGAGCCTGTGCTTTTAATCACTACTCTTTTCAGCCTCTTTGGAATTATATATATACTCATGTTGGACCATGTGCTCTTTCTGAGTCATTGCTGGGGCAATTCTACATACTAGTGTGTGACTGTGAACAAATCCTTTAAAAACGACTGCTCCCAAGTTTTTATCCTTATCAGAGCAGATATTCCATAAACTCAATTTGGTTTAACAAGGATGAGTTGAGCATGTGGTCTGTGCTAGGTTCAGAAGATGCAAGAATGACCAGAACAGATGTGGTCTTTGCCCTCATGGAGCTTTCTGTCTAGTGGGAAAGTGGACAAAATCATCAATGACAAATCTTGACAAAGGGAAAAAAAGAATCTGACTAAGCTAGCTTTCCTAGACATGCTGAGCATTGAGCTTGGCCCCCCAGGAGAAGCTGGACAAATACTTGTTGGATTAGATGGACCACATCAGCTGCTGAAGACTATCACCAATTGTGGATTAAAAATGCAAATGTCAGATGAAAGTGCGTCTGAAAGGGCAGAAGGTAAGGCAGGGCTGACTCAGCTGGAACTGCAGCCAGCAGAAGTTAGGAGGAGTGGTGGGGCAGTGGTCAGCTGGGAGCTGACCCACCAGGAGCAGCATGAACCCTATGGACACCATGACAGAGTGGGAAGCCAAGGGACATCATAAGCAGGGAGCTCCCATGTGAGCCCTGTCTCTGCAATTGGCCCTCCCTGGGACCATGGACAAAGTCCTTAGCCTTCGTGAGCTTCTGTCCCTCATTTACAAAAATAGAAATGGTAATATGTACCTAGCAGGATTTCGGTGATTTTTATGTCAAAAGGTTATGAGAAAATGCAAATGGGTTCTTAGAAAAGTGCCGAGTTCATTGCAATTGTTTGGTGAGTATTAGTTTTTGTTATTATTGTTATTCATCATTGTAACTTTATTATTGTAAGAAAGTGTCTATATTGCTCCTAAATCAGTGTTAGTTTTCTTTCTTTTTAGAAAAACCTCAAAAAAAGAATGTCATATAGGATTGTGGTTTGGTAGAATGCTTCTGGTCTGAGAGGCACAAGATCTGGGCTTATTCTGCCACTATTGGATGGGTGACTTTAGGATAAGTACTTTCCCTCTCTGGGCTTCAGTTTTCTCACAGGCACAATCTGGATTGGGCCAGATGACCTCCACGATCATTTCTAATACTGGGATTCTGTGATAGTCTTCCAAGATTGCACCCCCGACCACAGGAGACTCCCAGAGGGAGGGTTACCAAGGGACCTATCACCTACTATTAATTATGGCTTAATGCAGTGGTTCCCAATTGGGGGTGATTTTGACTGTTCCCTACCCAGGGACATTTGGCAGTGTCTGGAGACATTTTTGGTTGTCACAACTGCGGAAGGAGGTGCTACTGGCATTTAGTGAGTGGAGGCCAGGGATGCTGTTAAGCATCGAACAATGCATAGGGCAGACATCTACAACAAAGAATGATCTGGCTGACATGTTAACAGTGCCAAGGCTGAGAAATCCTTGATTAATGTTTAACTTGTGTTTTCAGGGCAATGGAAGATGAGCCATAATCACACATGCACCGATGCTCCTGTCCACCATTATTTTACTGGGCATTGTGATCATTTGAAGGGACCACATACAAGTTTTGTTATTCAGAAGGCTTTGCTTTCTATTCTCTCTGTCTCTTGGTGACAGGGAGTTGTGAACAAAGGTGAGGTGCCATGAGGCAGAAGAAATGAAATCAGGGACACCTTAGAGTGAAGGACATGAAGCAACTTATGTAGAAAGGGGCCAGGGAGGGAATGAAAATGGGTCTATCTTGCTAAGGGTCCAACAGGCAATGAGTGATTATTGGGAATCCTTGTGGGAATCCTTTCGTGTAATTTATTCATTCACTGATTAATATTAATGGATACATGTGTGCCAGGTTCTGTCCTGTTGCTCGGGATATGGCCAAGAGCAAAATGGAGCAAGTCTCTGCTCTTTGATATGAGATTTCCTGTGTCCATCTCCTTTTCGTCTCCCAGGCAAGTGCTACTAATCCTTCCAGGCATAGCTCATGGATGCCTCCTTTTCTGATTCCATTTCTCCAGTCATTTACTTATCTGTCTCTTCCCCTGCAGAGACCAGGTCTTGTTGCTTCCTGTATCCTGAGCATCTAGCCTCATGCCTGCACTCAAGAAATGTTTGTTGAAAGAGTGAGCGAGTGAGCAAAGATGGAAGAATGAATGAACGAATGAATGAGGCTTCGCTTCAAAGGCCAGTCTTCATGCAGTTAAGACTTCTCACTATGGCCTTCCATCCCAGTCTACTCTGGTGCATCCTAGATTGGAAAGAGAAATGAAAGAGTTGAGGAGAACGGTTTTCTGGCTGAGGTTTCACTAGGGTGCATGGAGGTGACAGTCACTTGGATAAAGGGAAGCTAATAGGATCAGAGGGCATCCTAACACAAGTTAGAATTGTGGATGAGTTGCTGTTGTGAGTCAGGAGCATAAAGGTGATCAAGGGAAATAATGGGACTTGTAACTGCTCTATTAAGGGGAAACATTAATGATCTCCATAAAGAGGATATATGGCTCAAAATGTATTATTTTTAGTAGGTGTCTTTGAGTTGTATCAATTAATAAGGAAGAGCTTGGGTAATAGAACTCATTAACTTCTCCAATCTGACTTATTTACATAGAATGTAAACCTTTCTCAGACTGACAGCATCAGCCTTTATAAGTGATGCTCCCAATGTGAACTGTATTTGCTGGTAGCAACTATATTTTTGTCTTAGGTCTTGCAGGTGGGAAGGGAGTTTCTGGATACATGATATACCTTTTTATAGGTGACTTCATCTTGTGGCACCTGCAACCCTCATTGAAACCAAAAGTTCTGACCCACTGCAAAGACATTTGCAACCAATCACATACTGACTGTGTTTGTTAAACACTATTGTGTAGCTGTTAATTCAGTTCTTTTAGAATCACTCAAGTTGGTCAATGGTCTGTTGTCCTTGTCAATAGGTTATTAGTGTTAATTTACAGTTCAGTTCCTTACTTTCCCTTCCCCAGGGAAGGCGCTCAGCCTGCGCGGAGCTGATCGTTGAATGGAGAGCCTCTTCCTAACCCTGGTTTCCTCTTGTAAACCCCTTTACAGGCCGACATGCCTTCTTTGTACAGAGAGGCCTTGGCAGCATGTGCTTTTCCCAGAAATAAATTAACATAGGACCTTTCTCTCAGGTCTTCAATTGAACGGCCTTCTCTACTAACATATTTTTTTGGTAACACTACAAAAATGCTGCCTTTCATATTATTATTTTTTCCCTATAGTCTAACAGACATTTTGGAGTCTTGACTTTAAATAAGTAATAAGAGTGAAGGGACTCTGTTCTCCGACTTCATTAGTTCCCTCTCCCCACCCACCTGCACCAATTGCTGAATCATCAGCTTTGCAAAGGACAATGTAGAAGGGGAATTAATTCTGTTGGATATTTTCTATATGGTATCCTATTTGACCTTTTCTCTAAGGTAGGCATTATCATTTCAGTTTTTCAGATGGGGAAATCAAGGCACTGAGGTGATTTGTAAAACATCCAAAATCACAGAGTCAGTTACCTGAAGAACTGGGATTTTCTTTTTTTAAAATTTTTTTAAATTTTTTAATTTTAATTTTAATTTTATTTTATTTTATTTTTTAATTTTATTTTGTCAATATACATTGTGGCTGATTATTGTTCTCCATCACCAAAACCTCCCTCCCTCCCCCTCCCCCCTCCCCCCCTACAATGTTCTTTCTGTTTGCTTGTCGTATCAACTTCAAGTAATTGTGGTTGTTATATTTTCTTCCCCCACCCCGGTTTTTTTTTTTTTTTTTTTTTTTTTTTTTTTTGTGTGTGTGTGTGTGTGTGAATTATATATTAATTTTTAGCTCCCACCAATAAGTGAGAACATGTGGTATTTCTCTTTCTGTGCCTGACTTGTTTCACTTAATATAATTCTCTCAAGGTCCATTAATGTTGCTGCAAATGGCAGTATTTCATTCATTTTTATAGCTGAGTAGTATTCCATTGTGTAGATGTACCACATTTTCCGTATCCACTCATCTGATGATGGACACTTGGGCTGGTTCCAACTCTTGGCTATTGTAAAGAGTGCTGTGATGAACATTGGGGAACAGGTATACCTTCGACTTGATGATTTCCATTCCTCTGGGTATATTCCCAACAGTGGGATAGCTGGGTCATATGGTAGATCTATCTGCAATTGTTTGAGGAACCTCCATACCATTTTCCATAGAGGCTGCACCATTTTGCAGTCCCACCAACAATGTATGAGAGTTCCTTTTTCGCCGCAACCTCGCCAGCATTTATCGTTCAGAGTCTTTTGGATTTTAGCCATCCTAACTGGGGTTAGATGGTATCTCAGTGTGGTTTTGATTTGCATTTCCCGGATGCTGAGTGATTTTGAGCATTTTTTCATATATCTGTTGGCCATTTATATATCTTCCTTAGAGAAATGGCTACTTAGCTCTTTTGCCCATTTTTTAATTGGGTTGCTTGTTTTCTTCTTGTAAAGTTGTTTGAGTTCCTTATATATTCTGGATATTAATCCTTTGTCAGATGTATATTTTGCAAATATTTTCTCCCACTCTGTTGGTTGTCTTTTAACTCTTTGAATTGTTTCTTTTGCTGTGCAGTACCGTTTTAGTTTGATATAATCCCATTTGTTTATTTTTGCTTTGGTTGCCTGTGCTTTTGGGGTCGTATTCATGAAGTCTGTGTCCAGTCCTATTTCCTGAAGTGTTTCTCCTATGTTTTCTTTAAGAAGTTTTATTGTTTCAGGGTGTATATTTAAATCCTTAATCCATTTTGAGTTGATTTTAGTATATAGTGAGAGGTATGGATCTAGTTTCATTCTCCTGCATATGGATATCCAGTTATCCCAGCACCATTTGCTGAAGAGGCAGTCCCTTCCCCAGTGAATAGGCTTGGTGCCTTTGGCAAAGAACAGATGGCAGTAAGTGTGTGGGTTGATTTCTGGATTCTCTATTCTATTCCATTGGTCAATGTGTCTGTTTTTATGCCAGTACCATACTGTTTTGGTTATTATAGCTTTGTAGTATAGCTTAAAGTAGGGTAGTGTTATGCCTCCAGCTTTATTTATTTTTTTTGCTCAGCATTGCTTTGGCTATGTGTGGTCTTTTATTATTCCATATAAATGTCTGGATAGTTCTTTCCATTTGTGAGAAAAATGTCTTTGGAATTTTGATGGGGATTGCATTGAATTTGTATATCACTTTGGGTAGTATGGACATTTTCACTATGTTGATTCTTCCAATCCAAGAGCATGGGATATCTTTCCATCTTCTTGTATCCTCTCTAATTTCTCTCAGCAGTGGTTTGTAGTTCTCATTAGAGAGATTTTTCACCTCCTTGGTTAACTCAATTCCTAAGTATTTTATTTTTTTGGTGGCTATTGTAAATGGGCAGGCTTTCTTGATTTCTCCTTCTGCATGTTCACTATTTGAGAAAAGAAATGCTCCTGATTTTTGTGTGTTGATTTTGTATCCTGCTACTGTGCTGAAATTATTTATCAATTCCAAGAGTTTTTCTGTAGAGGTTTTAGGCTGTTCGATATATAGGATCATGTCATCTGCAAACAGGGACAGTTTGACTTCATCTTTTCCAATCTGGATGCCCTTTATTTCCTTCTCTTCTCTGATTGCTCTGGCTAGTACTTCCAACACTATGTTGAATAGGAGTGGTGAGAGTGGGCATCCTTGTCTAGTTCCTGTTCTTAAAGGAAAAGCTTTCAGCTTTTTCCCATTCAGGATGATATTGGCAGTGGGTTTGTCATATATGGCTTTAATTATGTTGAGATACTTTCCCTCTATACCTAACTTATAGAGGGTCTTTGTCATGAATGAGTGCTGAACTTTATCAAATGCTTTTTCAGCATCTATAGAGATGATCATATGGTCCTTGTGTTTGACTTTATTAATATGGTGTATCACATTTATTGATTTGCATATGTTGAACCAACCTTGCATCCCTGGGATGAATCCCACTTGATCATGGTGAATAATTTTACGTATGTGTTGCTGTATTCTGTTTGCTAGTATTTTAGTGAGGATTTTTGCATCTATATTCATCAAGGATATCGGCCTGTAGTTTTCTTTTTTGGTTATATCTTTACCTGGTTTTGGTATCAGGATGATGTTTGCTTCATAGAATGAGTTTGGGAGATTTGCGTCTGTTTCAATCTTTTGGAATAGTTTGTAAAGAATCGGTGTCAATTCCTCTTTGAATGTTTGGTAAAATTCTGCTGTGAATCCATCTGGTCCTGGGCTTTTCTTTGTTGGGAGCCTTCTGATAACAGCTTCAATCTCCTTTATTGTTATTGGTCTGTTCAAATTTTCTACATCTTCATGGTTCAGTTTTGGGAGCTTGTGTGTGTCCAGAAATTTATCCATTTCCTCCAGATTTTCAAATTTGTTGGCGTATCATTGTTTATAATAGTCTTGAATGATTCCTTTTATTTCAGATGAATCAGTTGTAATATCGCCTTTTTCATTTCTAATTTTTGTTATTTGAGTCTTCTCTCTTCTTTTTTTTGTTAGCCATGCTAATGGTTTGTCAATTTTTTTTATCTTTTCAAAAAACCAACTTTTTGATTCACTGATCTTTTGAATTGTATTTTTGGTTTCAATTTCATTCAGTTCTGCTCTGATCTTAATGATTTCTTTCTGTCTGCTAACTTTAGGTTTGGATTGTTCTTGTTTTTCTAGTTCTTTAAGGTGAAGTGTTAGGTTGTTCACTTGCCATCTTTCCATTCTTCTGAAGTGAGCATTTAATGCAATAATTTCCCCCCTAATACTGCTTTTGCAGTATCCCACAGGCTTTGGTATGATGTATCATTGTTTTCATTAGTTTCAATAAATTTTTTGATTTCCTGCTTGATTTCTTCTTGGACCCATATGTCATTAAGTAGAATGCTGTTTAATTTCCATGTGTTTGTATAGTTTCCAGAGTTTCATTTGTTATTAATTTCTAATTTTAGTCCATTGTGGTCTGAGAAAATACATGGGATAATTCCATTTTTTTTGAATTTATTGAGACTTGATTTGTGACCTAATATGTGATCTATCCTGGAGAATGATCCATGTGCTGATGAGAAGAATGAATATTCTGAGGTTGTTGGATGGAATGTTCTGTAGCTATCTGCCAATTCCAATTGGTCTAGAGTATTGTTTAGATCTTGTGTTTCTCTACTGATTCTTTGCCTAGATGATCTGTCTAATATTGACAGTGGGGTGTTCAGGTCCCCTGCTATTATGGTATTAGTGTCTATTTCCTTCTTTAGGTCTAATAGAGTTTGTTTTATAAATCTGGCTGCTCCAACATTGGGTGCATACATATTTATGATTGATATGTCTTCTTGATGCATCAGTCCTTTTATCATTAAGTAGTGTCCCTCATTGTCTCTTTTTATGGTTTTTAGTTTAAAGTCTATTTTGTCAGATAGAAGAATAGCCACTCCAGCTCGTTTTTCTTTTCTGTTTGCATGGTAAATCTTTTTCCATCCTTTCACTCTTAGTCTATGTGAATCTTTATGGGTGAGGTGGGTCTCTTGTAGGCAGCATAGAGTTGGGTCCTCCTTTTTGATCCAGTCAGCCAGTCTGTGTCTTTTAATTGGGGAATTTAAGCCTTTTACATTAAGAGTTGTTATTGAAAGGTATTGATTTATTCCTAGCATTTTATTGGTTGTTTGGTTGTCTTAGATGTCTTTTGTTCCTTGCTTTCTGATTTAGTGTTTGTTTTGTGTGTTTGTTGGTTCCTTAGGCTGTAGATAGTGTTTTTGGTTGTTTGTTTTCTCTTCATGAATGCCATTTTTATTATACTAGTGGGTTTTGATTTTTCTTGGGTTTTTATGGCAGTGGTAGTTATTTTTCAGGAACCAAACCCAGTACTCCCTTGAGGATTTCTTGTAAGGGTGGTCGTGTGGTAGTGAACTCCCGCAGTTTTTGTTTGTCTGAGAAATATACTATTTGCCCTTCATTTCGGAAGGATAGCCTTGCAGGGTAGAGTATTCTTGGCTGGCAATCTTTGTCTTTTAGTATTTTGAATATATCATCCCATTCCTTTCTAGCTTTTAGGGTTTGTGATGAAAAGTCTGATGTTAGCCTGATTGGGGCTCCCTTATAGGTGATTTGACGCTTCTCTCTTGCAGCTTTTAAGATTCTCTCTTTATCTCTGAGTTTTGCCAATTTGACTATAAGATGTCTTGGAGAAGGCCTTTTTGGGTTGAATACGTTTGGAGATCGTTGAGCTTCCTGGATCTGAAGATCTGTGATTTTTCCTATACCTGGGAAGTTTTCTGCCACTATTTTGTTGAATATGTTTTCAATGCAATCTCTGTTTTCCTCCCCTTCTGGAATACCCATGACTTGGATATTTGAGCGCTTAAGGTTGTCTGATATCTCTCTCAGATTTTCTTCAATGTCTTTGATTCTTTTTTCTTTCTTTTTGTCTGCTTGTGTTATTTCAAACAGCCCATCTTCAAGTTCAGAAGTTCTCTCTTCAACTTTGACAAGCCTGCTGGTTAAACTCTCCATTGTGTTTTTTATTTCGTTGAATAACTTCTTCAGTTCAGCAAGTTCTGCTACATTTTTTTTCAGGACATTGATTTCCTTGTACATTTCCTCTTTCAGGTCCTGTATACCTTTCCTCATTTCATCATGATGTCTAGCTGAGTTTTCTTGTATCTCATTCAGTTTCCTTAGAATTATCTCTCGAAATTCCTTGTCAGTCATTTCAAGGGTTTCTTGTTCTATAGGATCTAGAGTTTGAGATTTATTAACTTTTGGTGGTGTACTTTCTTGATTTTTTTGTATTTCTGGTATCTTTTTTTTTTGATGTTTATTCATTGTGGCAGGGGGTTTCACAGTCTACCGGTTTGAGACTATTGACTAACTCAGATTTTGCTGTGGTTACCAATTTGGTATGGCTCCCTCCGTGACTGCTCAGTTGGCCTCTAGTGCCTTGTGTGTATGGTTGCCTCGGGTCTTGGTCCTCTCCGGGGAGCCACCTCTCTGGTCAGGTTGGACTCTGCTGGGCTGCTGGATAACGTACCACAGGGTGTGTGATATCTGCTGAGCTTTCACTTCCCGTGCAGGACTTCTCCCTGTTCCGTGTGCTCTGGCCCGGGCTGTTGGATCATGCAGTGGTGACCCCACAGAGTGTGTGGTTTCTGTCGAGTCTCTGCCTCCCTGGCCAGATGTCTCCCCGCTCTGTGTGCACTGGGCTGGGCTGGGACGTGTCTTCTGCAACCCTCGTCTATCAGCTGGGCCTTCAAGACCCTGCTCGGCACCGCCTCGCCCAGGAAGTCTACCAGGTTTCTGCTAGGTGCAGATGACCGGTCACTCTGGGTGCCTTTGTAGCACTGTGTAGATCTTTCTCGGGACTTATCACCTTCCTCCTGGTATCGTGGTTATTTGTGTACTTGTCTTATCTCCCTCACCAGAGCGTGAGCTCCTCAGTGGAGGAGCCCGCAGCACACAGTTCACTTTTGTATCCCCCCGGCACGGACCGAGTCCAGTGCCCGCCTGCAGTCAGCTCTCCGGCAGGTTCAAGTGGACTTGGGAACTCTCCTACCACACTATTCCTAACCAGAAATTGGTTAGGCGTTTTTCCGAACTGGTGGCCGCAGAGATGGTATCTGCCTCCCAGTAACAGGAAGTTTACCGGGGGCCGGAGTCCAGGGTGTGGTGGAGTGACAGTCGGCCCCGCCCGTACTTCCTTGCCCTCCCAATGCTGGCCAGGGACGCCCCACACCACCAGCCCCACCAGAGAACCATGGAGGGAGTGGGAGGGGAGGCCAGCCTGCAGGCCCCAGGAAGCCCTGTGCCGGGGCAAGCAAGTGGGAAGGCTCAGTGAGGAGCCAAGCCGGGCAAGGAGGACAGGCTTGACTGAGCCGTGCCGGAGCTGCCCCCACCTGAGAAAATGGAGGCAGCCCCGGGGCGGTGAGTGGCCTGGTGCTGTAGGCGGAAGCCGGTTGGGCGTCACCTCCCTGAGCAGGGCTGGGTTAGGGTCACTCACAGGGCTGTGCCAGGTCGGGCGCTCACTCTCTGCCTCTGGTTTGTCGCCTTCCCCATTCTTGGTTCCTGCCACCTCGGGCTGCTCGCTCGGTCCCGCAGCGTGGCTCAGGCTCTCCCAGGAATCTTCTTTTATGCCGGTCTAAACCTCGAATCCTGAATAGGGCAGCTGGCCACCTTTAGCACGGCCCCGGCCTCCGGGATCCTGTCTGCATCCACAGCAGCCCTGGTGCTGTGTTCCCTGTTTAGAGACTCACTTTTGCAGCTAAGAAACAGTTCTTTTACTGCTCCATACTTCAAAGCTGTTGCCTGTAAATGAGGCAGCCTCTCCTGCCGAGGGCAAAGTGACGGTCAGCCCCCACGACCAGCCACCAGCAGCGGTCCTCCCTTAAGAGACAGCAAGAGGAAGGTACACAAGTTTCCCGGCTGCCTAAGGCCCAGTGGCCGCCTTTTCCACCTCAGCTACTCTGCACCAACCGCTGCAGCCACCGCCATCTTGAAAAAACCAGAACTGGGATTTTCAATCCAGGTTTGTCTTTGCTCCAATCTCCTGTTAAATCCCATCAAACACCATCTGTAAGGGGAAAGGAAGGGCCAGGGAAAGGTTAAAGCAAGGTAAGAGAAAATATTTATAACTGGGAAGATGGGAGACTATTGGACATGGAACAGAGGGGGAAAGTTGAGGTGTTGAATTATTTTCCACCATTTGCACTGAGGGGTTGTGTGGAAGGCCATTGATCTAGTCCAGCAAAACCTTCAGCACTTCCTTATGGTTTCTCCCCATAGATCATGAACCAGAGCTTGGAGAGAGTCAAGCTTTGGTCAATAAAGTTACCAGCATCCTATGTCCCTGAGTATATCTTGCTGCTTGAACTTTTGGCTCCCTTTGTAGGAAGTGGAAGAACAATTCAGCAAATAATTATATTAATAGCTAACATTTACTGAGAACTTTATGTAAAAGAGGTAAGCATCTAATCTAGTGCTTCTCATACTACTTGTGGGGAAGGACCTCCCTCACTTTCTCTTTTTTCTAAAAATTCCAATCTGTCATGGACTGTTGCCCTATTAAAATATGATAAAATTAATGAACAGAAAAATGAAATTAAAAATGGCGTAGAAAATACAAGTCCCATTGTTTTATTATTATTAGAGTCAATGGACATAAAAATGACTCTCTCAAATGTCAGTTTCAGTACTTATCTGATCAGGGACATACAGGATACAGACCGGAATGGTTCACAAACTATACTTTGAGTAATCCTTCTCTGAGCAAGTTCCATGCAGTCATTCTTGGGAGACTTATTTCCCCCACATTGTAGGACAGGGAACAGAAGCACCAGGGGTAACTTCCCAAGGCTAGAGAGCTGGCAAAATGAGGAGCCGGCATTAGAAGGCAGGCAGCTGGTTCCAGAACCTTCTCTGTTAACCTTTCCACATTCTGCTTTAACTCATAGTGCACAGAGTTGAAGATGGGATGGACTTCAGGCAAGTCCTGACTTGCTCATTAAGCATCTGTATGACATGAGGATTAAATGACATCTCAAAGGCTCATAGATGGCCCCTAGCCTGCTGTAGGTACTCAACAAATAGAAGCTATTCATTTTGACAAGGACAAAGTTCCAGGTGGTACTCTGATAATAATTTGAGGTGGGTTTTTTGATTTGGTGCAGTTAATATTACACATGCCAATGTGTCTCAATGGTCATGTTTGTCAGAAAACAGTTTTTCAGGTTTTTTTTATTCTACGAAAGAAATTTAATTTATTTTATCATTTTAAATATCTTCCCACTTATTTCTAAATCTGTGGCAGAAATGGCCAGCTATGAAGCTTATAATGAGAAGGATTTTGTTTCCTTGGGGAGCCAGCAAAACAACAGATTTTTTTTTCCCTTGGGGTTCGATGCCTGGTTTTAAATTCCAGCTTTTCCAATTATTAGCTGTGTACCCTTACATACATCACTTAATTTTTCCATGCCTCCATCTCCTCCTCATCTATAAAATGGGGATGATAATAATATGACCTATTTCAGTGGGTTGATGGGAGGATTTGATGAGTCAGTGCTTGTGATGTACTTAGCACAGTGCCTAGTAGATAGTGAGCACTTAGAAAATATTAGTCATTGTTATCGGTGCTGATTGGTACGTTGGGAGGTGGGGAAAGGGTGGGATTCCAAGACATCACTCACTCAATATATGAAGAGACCCAGGGCCTTCAACTAAAAACAATTTGTGAAAATTAATGATAATATTAATGGTTAATTATTACAATGATTTTTCTTTAGCATCTACTACATGTTGGACATATGCTGGTCGTTTCCACACACATCATTCATTATTAATTCTCTCAACATTTTACTGACCAGTAATTAAATCTCAGGGTGCTTAAGTTACTTGCTCATTGTCCCACAGTGTACTCACCAGTTGAGACCCCACCAGTTGAACCCAGGGTAAACCTGGCTGTGCACTGTTTACCCACACTGGTTTTCAGTTAATTCAAATCAGAAGCCAAACTGATAATAAATAATGAGTTGACATTAACTTAGTTCTTACTAGGTGTTGGGCCCTGTCCCAAGTACTTTACATGAATTATCTTATTTTATTCTAACCAATCCTATAAGATAAGGACTACTATTATCTTGATTTTTATAGATGAAGAAACAAAGTCAAGGTAAATATGGGGACTCAGGTAGGTGGAACAAAACCAAGCTTTGGAAGCAGACAGTCTGGTTCTCTAGCTCATGCTATGCTATGACTAGGGGACTGGGGCAGGTGTGCCTTGTCCTGTTTCTTGGGTCAAATGTTTCCCCTGCTCTGGCTCTTGATATACTTCTCTGTAAAATAAGGGGCATTAAGGCCTCTTCAAAGTTCTTTCTGCCACTAAAAGCCTATGACTCTGTAAGTAGGAGGACAAAACACAGCTTTCCTTGTGTGTCTCCACCACATCACTGGCCTGTTAGAAACAGCCATCGTGTGAATGGCTTAATTTATACTTAGAACGTACTTATGAAATTCTGGGTTAGAAGGCAAGATGGGAGGTCCAACAGAGCAATTTAAGGCACGCTACCAGCTTCTGACTGTGGATTTGGTCCTGCCACTGTTTCTCTTCCTAAACACATACGACTGCATTGTCAGTGTGGAGGTGTCTCAGGCTGTGTTTCTTATCCCGCAGCTTTCTCATACTCCCCACTCCTTAGACAAACTGCTGGTGATTGCCTGTTGCGCTAAGTGGACAACCATGGTTCAGAGTGGTGGACGGACAATTACTGGGTGGAAGTGTGTATCTAAAGACTTGCCAATTTTCCCCTACAGAGCTTTTGAGTGTCTGTGCTGTTGGTGGTGGCTTGTTTGTTGGTCTACAGAATAAAATTTTTTTTTTTTTTTAAATTCTGAGCTTTCTACACTTATCTTGAGTATTCATTTAAAAAAAGGTTGTGTCTTCTCACTTAACGCACAACAGGAAAAAGGGACCTAAAAAATGATCCTGCACACTCTTTATTCTTTATTTTTTTCTGAATTTGGTATGTACAAACAGTTCTCTGGAGAAAGGGTCCGTAGCTGGGGTCACAAACTCATGGGTCCATAGATTATGCAAATGAGTGACACAGTCAGATAGAGAGTATTTGGGATTGGTACAGTATGTGGCCAACTGGACACCACGTATCCCATTGTAAGGAAAAGTTGCAACTCAGCCCCAGCCAATTGTTGATACATGGCAGTGCTGACCCAGGACTGTCAGACCTTTGAGCAAGGATTCTGGATTTTAAGTGAAATATTTCTTTTTTAAAAGTTGGAAACTCATTCAAAGATTTTTAAGGTATGGCACAGGCTGAATACAATATAACTTTGCATTGTGTACAAATCATGGGCTAGGCATTTGCAGACACAGATTTATAACTCTCATAAGATTCTTAAAGGGCCCATGATCCAGTAAACACAAGGAAACACCCACTTAGAGAATGACAGTTACAGCTCTAGGACACATGTTTATCCTCCTTCTTTTCTCATTGGATTAGATGATGATCTAAAAAAATCACCCAAACCTGGAGTTATATTTAGGTCCCTTGAGAGTAACTCCTCCTTCACTGAGCATTGCAAATATTTATGACAATGTCTCTTATTCCATCTCCCTCTATCTATTGCACTAGAGGCCTCTCTGGCTTCTGTGCCACCTGTATTAATATCCATGCCTTCTTTCCTGGTGACAATGTATAGCTGCAAATACCCATCTATGGGGGGGGGGAGCACTGAACTGAGGTGACAGGCAGCTCTAAATAAGCATTAGAGACATGTCAAACTCAGTTAAATAAGAGAGATTAGAAGAGAAAGTGGCTGGGAAGAAGGAAGAGATCTGTGATCCTTGGGCAGGAAGGAGAGAGTACTCCTTCAAGAAAGACAGGAAAAATGAATGTGAACTGAGAGAAACTGGAGATTTTATCACTGCAGATAAATCTCCACTGTGCTCTCCAAATCCAGGGCCTTAACTATGACATAAAGACGATGGTGTGTAGTCAAGTATACTGAGACTCCCACTGACGTTTATTTGAAGTTCTGTGTTAATAAAATGCAAAGATGCATCTCTCTATTTCTCTTCCCTCATGCCCCCACTCTCTCTTTGTTAATTTATCCCATTTAGCACCCGAAGAATTCCCTTTTTCCGAAAAGGCATCACATAACTCATTGCTCTAGGTGTACCATATTGAAGAAAGTCAAGGATGATCAGTTTTAAGGGACTAGGGATCATTTTCACCTTTAAGAAAAGAAATCCTGTGTTTGGGAACAGGAACATTTTATATTGCAACTTTGTAACATGGCGTGTTTTTAGCTCACTTGTCAGAAGAATATTATTGATCAGTATTAAAAGTACTAACTAACATGTCGTTACTTCTATAACAGTGGGAGATAATTAAATCCTCCATGCTTTAAAGAATCAAGCCAGGGTCAGAACTGTTTTGCATACAGCATGCACAGATTAGGTGAAAGCAGCCTGTTTCAACTGTCACTTGATATTATATTAGCTGTTAGATAAATGTTATAGAACTGCCGGGCACAGCAGCTATTTGCCAGCGTGTCCCCATCCTTGCATTGTGCTATGGCCTGAACTAGAACTCGCTTGTGTGGGGATAACATGATAAACTTAGACAATGGGACAGCTTGACCACTAGCTGGCCTGTTTAAATTGCCATTAGACACCATAATGCTTGGTACTTTTCATTTCCAGAGAACCCTTGAAGTCTGTCTCTGAGAAGGACCCGGACAGGATGGAGTGGATCTGAATTGCTGCCTGTCAAAATTTAGGGACTGTCACACTGAGTGTGGGCAGCAATGTGACAAGGCTGTTGAGAAAAGGCAAAACCAGAAATGGAGTGAAGTAGGAGGATGCAGGCGGACAGTGAAAGTGGAGGCTGCAGCCGCTTCATGTGAACTAAGCCAGGGAAGAGCTGGCCACCGAGGTATTGGAAACAATGCGGTCTATGGGATCAGACATATGTGGATTCAAAATCTGGTTCCATCATTCACCCACTGTGTGACTCGACTTAACCACTCAACCTCAGTTTTCTTGTCTGTAAAGTGGGCTTGGGGGTAGGATTATGTGACAAATGTCACTCGAAGTTTCTGGGTCAGGGTTTGGCCCATACGTGCTAGTTCTGGCAGGATCAGAACCCTGACCCTGAACTTAACGAGGTGTCCATTAGTGAGTTACATTTGAATACTGATCCAAGTGCAGAAGCTATTTGCCATCTCTTATTCCAGTCTGCCTGGTAAGTGTGGGTGGCACATGGCCCCCAGCTGTTGACTGCACCCAGAGGGAAAGAAGAAACAAGTGAATCATGCTTTTGTTTGCAGGACGGACATCCCAGGATAGCATGTTAGCTATAACCTGCCACTTAAGTTGACTACACTTTGGAACGCACTTGTGAAAGAAGCTTAGATCTCTCTTGCTTTGAAGGTTTGTAATAAAACAATCTCAGCTATCAACTCTCAGGGATGCCACTTGCCACGGTCACCCCTCACTTTATTTTTCATTTTTCTTATCTGTTTAGTATTTCTACCTTGTCTTCCAGTGCTTGGTGTTTTTTAAATATCTTCTGGACCAAATTCCTGTGTGATCCAGCTTTTTTTTTTTTTTTTTGTCTTTTTCGTGACCGGCACTCAGCCAGTGAGTGCACCGGCCATTCCTATATAGGATCCGAACCCACGGCAGGAGCGTCACCGCGCTCCCAGCGCCGTACTCTCCCTAGTGCGCCACGAGCTCGGCCCCTGTGATACAGCTTTGATGCATCCAGAACATCCAGTACAATCTCTGGCTATAATAGGAGCTCAAAAAATATTTGCAAATGAATAAATAGTTTTGCTTAAAGGTAGAGGGATGATTTTATTGACCTGGCTTAGTTTCTCTTGGCCAGTGGTGATACCATCTCTACTTTAAATGTCCAAAGTAAATAAAACTTAGATCTACAGCCCCAAGAGTATATATGAGTATATTGCATTTACTGTAATATCAACCCACATATTCTCGAGGTATCATGGCTAGAAAATTCTGGAGTGCACAGATGAGCACCCTGAATATTATAGCAGGAAGCCCCATGTGCAACACCAACAGGGTACTAGTCTTCATCTTTCCGTATTTATGGGCAAAGGTCTCAATTGGCCGTTTTATTTTTCTAAACCTGTCTATTCTTTGTAAACTTAGGCTTTGATCTCCACATACGTACGATTTTAAATGTTCTTATAACTTCAGCAAGTTTCAGTTGAGTTTCTCCTGTAACTTGCTGTCAAAAGAATCTAATAGAGTCTAAATTAATGTGATCTTGCATATCCATTCTGACAGTGATGACTAATGCAAACCTATGATATTTGTCAATACTCTGAAATAAGAAAGTAAAATCCCCCAAAGCATAGCCAATGTAATTATAACTATATATCATCAATATACATAAATATATATACACATACATCATGAAATAGTATTAACTAAAAAAAGTTATATCAGAGTTGAAGTAATTAAGCATAGATTATAAAATATTTTAAAGTTTTTAATTCATATTTTAAGTGTTGCCTTCTAATCTTTCTTCCCATTGTTTCTTAAAATGGTGGGCTCCTAGAGGTTAAAGCACACATCATAGTCTTCCTGATTTCAAGTATAGTTGCTGGAATATTTTTAGTTTGATATAAGTCAGGATAGGTTAGGTTCTGTTGCAGCAGCAAGCAACGCCCAAATCTCAATGCCCTAAAACAGAAAATGTTTATTTCTTGCTTAGGCTTCATGTTCATTTGGGGTTGCAAGGGACACTCAGTCTGAGCAGAACTGAGCAGTCAGGTGCTCTGTGACCCAACCGCTAGCCCCAGTGCCCCTGTGCCCCAGGGGCTCTGTCTGCTCTCCAGTCTGAGGCAACTGATGATACCAACTGCAAATCAGATGTTCTGATTCCTACGAAGGGAGACATCCTGAGCTCCTGTCTCAGCTCACCTCCCTGGCCAGGCGCTCATCTTCACACCTTCACCACCATCACAGCAAATGCTGGCTTCTCTCTGGAGTGCCTCTGATATGCCAAGAGCTTCTCTAGGTGCTTGGAATCTGTTGGAGAGCAAACAGGCAGGTAATTACAGCCCTGTGTGCTGTGTTCTTTTAGAGACAACGAAGCTGTAGCACAGAGAGGTTTAGGAAGTTGCTCAAGACAACCCAGTTTGTAAATAGCAGAGCAGTGTACTCTTCTACCCTAAACAAATTGGTATGTGCATGTTGTACTTATTCCTAACACTAGATTTACCACAAGTCTTGTGATATTTCCATGCCTCTCCTTCTCTCCACTGCCACCCCCACTCCCTAGATAATAAATGCTGTGAGCTACTTGAAGACTGGAGCAGCATCTTTGGTGTGTAGTTTAGCATCTGGCAGAGAGTCAGCTCTAAGTACATCATCGAGGAAGGAATGAATCGCTGTTAGAACATCCGTACAGTGGAAGGGCAGCAAGTGACCACTGTGCTTCTCAGTTGTGGCTTTGGAAGACCTGAGTGACCATTGCCTACTATAAGTGTGGCTGAGATAGCATAAAATGCTAGAGGGGGATGCTTGTGGTCAGGAGCCCTCAGCAGTGGATGGCCCATACTCCCCTGGAGGCAGCTGCCCGGCCAGCAGAATCTCTGCAGCTTCTCATGTGCCTTAGAGGGGGAAGAGGGAGAGATGAGGGGAACCCTGCTTGCCTCCTATGGGCAGGGACCCACCAGCAGGTGGCATTTTGAAGGTTAGGAGGGGCTCTGATGCTCAGAGGACTACAGGTCATCTCTGAGAAGCTTGGGCAGTTGACCGGAATCCCTCTTGTTTTTGCCACCTCGCAACTATTAGGCCAACTGCTGAAAGCAGGAATGGTGACCCAGGACACACTGGCCTGAGCGGTGCCATGGAGGCTGTATTTTAAGTCTTGTCAGCATTTTTGGTGGTGTTCTCACAGGGATTCTTGAAAGAACGGAGAGTGGTGCATCGCAGAATAAAACTGCACCCAAAGTATTGTTCACCATGGGGAGAAAAATGCATGTCCAGATGCCCACATGCTCCACGGAGGCTTCAAAGAGACGAGGGCTGCGAGAAATGATGCTCAGGAGGAAGAAGAGGAGAGGGCCGATGCACCTCCTCGGTCCCCCTTCCCTCTCCCACTCCCCACCTCCTGGGACAGGGAAATTGTGAAATCACAGCCTTTGACTCGCACATCCGTATCCCTCTGGAAAGATACGGAGAGCCCATCTCCTTCCATGCGTCGAAGTGACTTTCTCTAGTAGCCAATTGCCTTAAAACTGTGAAGTATTGTCTTGTGGGGGTAGAGAACATTGAATGCAGGAGGAAAACATAAAATAAATAAGAGCTCCTGAGACAGTCCGTATTGATATTATACTTATAAAACCTAAAAGCCCCTGCTGACTGTGGAAAATTAATGATAGGTACAGTCAATATTAATTGTCCCTCCAAAAAAGCAGGGGGGAAAAATCCACCGAAATGAAGATCAATATAATCCCCCTGCCAGTACTGTATTGAGCCTTTCTTCCAAAAATAAATATATTTTTTTAAACCATTGACAGGATTATTTAGGGAAGCGTTTACTTAGCCCTGCTAATGGAAAACCATGATAATGATCTTTGAACAATAGGTTTTAGAAACATCAGCTCTTGGGTGGTAGACTGGTTTCTCTGTCAATACTGCAGTTTTTCTTTGAAAGGGGCGCAGCCAGGATGAAGAGGTCGAAGGATACTTGATCTCCCCTGTAGAGGTTTTATTTATTTTTTTTCCTCCATCTTCCATGAATTATTAAATACGAATCCAGCCAAGTAAGGGAGAAAATCGCAGATGATTTCCCTATGAGTGTGCCGATCAGCCAGTTGTTCAGTTCAGGGAGGGTTCCACGTGTTTCCAGTTTCTATATCTGTCTGTAGAAATGGAGCACGATCCTTGCTGCATCTCCAGTGAGTGATTTTTCAATTAGCCTGTAGTTCCTTTGCGGTATTCCCTTTGCAGTCCTGCGTGGGTGATGTAGAGCAAAGGTTTAAGAGGTTTTGGACAACTTATGTGGTTTGGAGAGGCTATTTGTCAAGAAACAGTATCTGCAACAACTTTTATGTTCAATTTGAGTCCCAGGTCTTTTGCTTCTTTTTATAGCACTGTTTTCTGAGGTGTTAAAGCTAACTTCAAGGAGAGTTTCAATGGTGGGGTGGCATTGGTAAGATGTTTCTGGGGGGCACTGGGATTGCTAGGAACACCTAACCTTTGAATACATAGAAACGGTGGATATTGATGTAATTGGAGGGCCGTTTGGTGAGTCTCATGAAAATATTTTGAAACATGAATATTGTTTGAGCTGAAAACTTCATCTCCATAGTGGTAGAATAGTGTGGCTGCTTCAAAGAATGAGTTTTAGATTCAACCAGATCTGGGAGATCTGGGAATACTACTGCCTGAGACAAATTGTTTATCCTCGTCATATCTTGGTTTTCTAAAAAACCAAGTGAATCCGGGATTAGTGTAAAGATTAAATGACATAATGCATGAGAAGTATTTAGTTCGAGACAGACACAAAGTAAGTCCTTGATAAATATCATTTCTATCATTATTGCTGCTACTGTTGTTAGGAATCAAGACTAAAATAATATGTAGGGATATGGGAGAAGATTTGGTTGGAAAGCTGTTCTTCACAGCATTGTTTATAGTAGTGAAAACTTAGATTGAGAAAATATATTTTGTCATACACACACACACAGTGCCTATTGTATTATATTTTGCTGTTAAGAGCCATGTGGTTGACGTTTATTGACAGAACAGTATTCACAATAATTGAAGTAAAACATTAGGTTGCAAAATAGTATCATTCTATTGTTTGCCAAATAGTGCAAGTGTAAATACATACTCATACATACAAAAAGTATATTGTAGGTCTATCCCTGGGTGATGGGAATACAATTTTTAATGTTTTTATTTTTTAGCTTTTTGTTTTGCTTATCTGCATTTTTTAATAATGTTCACATGTTTTTCTTGATTAAAATTTGTTTTCGACTGAAAAAAAGAAAACCTTAAAATGGGGTGAGGCTCCCGTTTGGGGGAGATCCTCTTTAATGGTAAAAAGAAAAAAAAAAATCTAAGTGTCAGTAAGACTTCATCAGAGATTTTGGGATGTGAACTTGAACGTGCTGGAGGTTGTGTCACTCACTCCATCACAAAACATAAGCAAGGAATGAAAGATCAGGAACATTTGAAAATGAGATCATGAGGAATGAGAACGATACCTTCGCCTGGCCCCATATATTTTTTTTATTAGGAAACTTACTGACATTTGAAAAATGGAGACCTGTGCCACCGACTTGAGGTTGATTGGCATTTATGGGTGGTGTGAGGCATGATTTGCCCTCCTTCTACCGCCCTTACCCCACATCCAAACCCTCACCCTTCCGCCCTCTGAATTAAATTGGATAAGCTATAAAACTTTCTAAAATGACTATGTGCAGAAAGACTAGTTGTCGTTTTCCAAATATGACTTACCTAGACAGAAATTTGAAAAAGTAACTTGTGACATTTTAAACACTTTTACTGACTCTTGTTAAAAAAGAAAAAAAAAATGAAGAAAAAAGAAAATTGTACCTGTTCAGAGAGAAAAAGCTAGAAGAACTGAGAATAGTTTCATAACAAGTCTTTATTGGAAGAGTTGGGTCTAAAGCCCAATGGATTTTGTAAAAATTGAAATAATGTTTGGAAGGAGCTCATGATTGCTATAAATATCTATTTATATTCATACCTCAGGACTGGGCCAGGTCCTTTAATTTTCTTCATAAATGGAAAATTATTCACAAATGGAGATTTATCATTTGTGTGATGCTACAACTTGACCCTTAGTGTTCTGGAATTTTTAGGGCATCCAGCTGAATATATGTTTCGAAATAAGGTGCATGTATGTTCATGTATAAGACTGCACCTGAAGGCTTGTGAAAGTGCCTACTTTCCTCCAAAGGGTTAAAGCACATTTAAGAATATTTTATCCTTCTAATTTCAAGTTGTTTGTAGGGGAAAACTACATTTGTATCAAAGCCGTCATGCTTTCAACAATGTCCACATATTCTTTTACTTTTATCTAAGTATTTAATTCCAAGAATAAGGAATTTTCTCCTAGAGTCCCATTCATCTTTAAGACAATACAAAAGTTAAGCGTCATAACGTATGCTGAATAATATAAATAATGACTTTATTGTTGTCTCTAAAAGTTTACAAACACTGTTTTGCTAGGAAGATTGTTCTAAGTGCAAATTTAGATGATTTATTTTTATTTACTTCCTTGATATGCCCCTTTCTGCCTCAGTTAGTCTCTTTTCTTGTACCTGTGTACTCTCTCCCCATCTCTCTACATGCTTGCTGGCTCTGTCTGTCTCTGCTTCTCTGTCTCATTCTTTTGTTCTCTCTGGTGCACACTATTTTTACATACAGAGCCCTCTCTACTATTCTCAAATCCCCTCCCCTGCTGTGGAGATCTTAGCTTTTCCAATAAGACTTATCCTCATCATTCATTTCTTCAGAGCCTTTTTAATTGTCAGGAATTTTACCATTTTAGGCTAATTTCATGCATAATATGAGGAGATGAAAATGTCTTAATGTTTTACGTCCTACTGTAAAGGTCATAACTGGATACCTGGTTGTGTTCTTTGACCCAAATGAATTTCATTTTTTAAAAATTGGTTGCCAGGGCTTTAAAGTTTTACATTAAAATCTTGGCTTTTAAAAAATATATATATCAGTAGATTTAACCACCATGGGTGCCTTTCACAGGGCAATAGTGAGCTGAACTGGAGGGGCAGCTGCCCATGCTCTCCAATACATCACAACCCACCCCCCTCACCCCTGGGGGGCTTCATGCATCTGTCACTACCCTGATCTCTGCTGGCATTTGACTTTGCTACCCCTGTTCTCTTCTTTCTTGCTCCTACAATTTCCTCTCCTGGCATCCCCCTTTTCCCTCCAGAAAAAGGGATGAGAACATGGGAATTCCAGTTATTATGGCTGGACCCAAGACAGAGAATGCTGATCCGAGAACTGTGAAGCAGCTCCCAATATCATTTGAGATCACTGATATCTGAGTCAATCAGCCATTTAGATCTATTGGTGTAAATCATCCTCTTGTAGTTTTTAAATTTTTTTGTTAAGCTTAGGGATCATAAAATGAACTTAATTATATTTTACCTCAACTTGAACAGTAACAAAAGTTGAAAGAACTTAGATGTTCTGTTGCTGCATACATGGCTTCCCATGACACAGGTATATTTGTGATTCTTCTAAGCTTTAGAAAAGGTCTTTCATGGGATCATATCTGAATTTTTCTTTTCACCCACAAGTGTATAATAACTTTTTTCTGGTGTTACCCCGTCTGGCTGCAGTGATCTTTCTGAATATTCTAAGAGAACACTAATGCCTAGCCTCTGCTTTGCATTTAATGGAGATTCGTTGAATGGATGAACGTTTTATGTATTTTCATGAAACTGAGGCAAAGAGAGGAAAAAAAATTAAAAATCTGCCTTTGGTCATACATGGAGTCACTAAGAAAATAAGTTAGATTTGGCTGCTTAATTTGAATATTTGTTTAAGTTAAAAAGTGCTGCTTTCCTCCTATTTCTTCTCAATCCCCATCACATTACACTGGAACTCAGCTTTTCAGTAAATGTTCAACTTTCGCTAACCATGAGCCCTTGAAATGGTCATAGGTATTGGTGATGCTGATTCTAATTTGTGCTTCCAACCGAATTGCACTAGAACAATGGTTTTCAATTTTCAGAACATTTACAAACTGTTTTCTTGTCAAACAGTTGGTAGAATTCTGACATTTTGGGTTCATATTTTTCTATTCATATTGCAAATATTGTAGCCTATGGCATCACTCTATTAGCAATGATTTTCATCAAAGAAAAGTACACACAGTCACATAATCGTGCATGTTTTACCAATCTCCAAAGAACTCATGCCTCTGTGCTGCTGAGATTCTCCATGGAAGTCAATCTTACCTCTTTGAACAACTGTTGTCAATGAAGCAAGTATATTTTCTCCAAGATAATATAAGGTGACTTCTTCAAGTTTTTTCATCTTACAAAATGAACATTAGTTTCATTTTGCTTTGTTTTCCTGCTTTGGGCAAAGCTTTTTCTGTGAAGCTTTGTATGAGTTGTATGTATTGTCTCTTAAAAGCAACTCAACCCATCTGCCAGCAATGACCAAGTCCTTTGAAGGCATTGTCTTCCAGAGTCTCCAAAGTGTATGTACACATAAGCACACCACACACACACGCACACACACACACACACACACACACACACACACACACACACACACACACACACACCACACAGTGGACTCAGACACACAGTGGACAGACACTCTGTGAACTGAGAATAGCATCGTTAGCTCTGAGCTGCTGCAGATCTAGGCAGACATGGAGGATGCTTTGACTTAGATATGAAAGCCAGATCTAAAATAAGCTTTTCCTTGATTTTTTCTTTCTTGTGACTCTGTTGTTGCTGTAAAAATGAAGGTGAAGATGAAACAGAGGACACGTTAGAATGGAGAGTAAATGATAGCTGTTTTACTCATAAAATCACTGAAATATCAGCTTAAATACAAATAATATGCACCAAATTGAAAATATTTGCAGGCACCCTAGTGACATAGTGGTTTGGAAGGTCTTAGAGACCTCACTTTATAAAAGAAGACTGATTATTTTATCTCTATATTATCTATACCTATGCCTATATCTAATCTGTATTTGTGCATGTGCATATATGCATACATATGTATGTGTATATCTCACTATATAGTGTATATTTCCTTTGGCCAGAAAATGATGAGCTATTGGCAATTTCATATGGTTCAGCCCAATAACTGACCACAGAATGGTTCCAGCCCCACTCCTACAACCCCCCTTTTCCTATTTCCTTCTGTACTAGAGAAATAAGCAGGAGCTGGAAATGTCAAATGAGAACTGCAGCATTTTGGTAAGCAGCATTTCATGATGGCCCCAAGATTCCTACTCCCAGATGTATGTGCCTTATTCCCTCCCCTTGAGTGCGGTCAAAATGTGAGAATATGATGAGATGTCATATCTGTGATTAGATTCCATGAGAAAGCAAAGGTGAAGGGGTTTTACACATGTAATTAAGGTCCCAAATCAGTTGGTTTTGAATTAATCAAAGGAGAGCTCATCCTTGGTGGGTCTGACTTAATCAGGAGAAAACTTTAAAAGAAGGACTAATTCTTTCCTGAAGAGCCAGAAACTTTCCTCATGGCTGTGAGGAAGCAGCCAGCCATGGTGTGAACTGCCTGTGGAGACAGATGGCCTCTAGGGACAGAGGGCCTAAGTCTTGAAACCACAAGGAACTGAATGCCACCAACAATTGGATGGACTTTGGAAGAGGACCCCGAGCTCTACTTGAGAACACAGCCTGGACAACACCTTGCATGTAGCCTTGTAGGACCCTGAACAGAGGACCCAGCTACGATGGGCCCATGTTCTTTCCCACAGAAACCATGGGTCATTATCTAATCAATGTGTGTTGTTTTAAGCCACTTACATTTTGATGACTGGTTATGCAACAATACAAAATGCATACAAGCATCAGAAGATCTGTACGTTCAGACAGCAGATCTGATGGCACCGGTGCCTGCTGCCACCCGACTCTTTAGCATCTCACTTCACCCACCTCCATCCATGAGCGAAACCAAGGAAAGGATCCAAGTGAGAGTCTGAGGTGCACAGAGAGCCTCATGTTCATTCTGGCTTCAGCTGGTACTTTTGCATCATATGTGTGAACTCGGCTTTATGTGCATTTGTTTTATTCTGTGACTGCAACAGGGAGAAATTTTCTTTTCAGGACAAAAACATTTAGTTTGCTCTTGGTTTGGAAATATCAGACAGTTGTTGCTAGGAATGGGGTCTTGCATCTGAACTGGTGTGAGACACGTCATCCTACAGTTTCACATGAGGAAGGAGGCATGTGGCTGCCATAATACACTTCTTTTCTTTCCTTGCTCTCTTTTTTAATGTTCTTTTCTGTTTAAGCTTCTGGGCTTTTTCTTCCCTTTTTCCTGCGTATGATGGCATTTGCCTTGAATGTTGATGAGGGAAACTTGGTTCCTCCCCAAGAACTTATTTGGGGGTAATTAATTCTTGGCACCATAACAGTGCTGTGCAACTGTGACTTCCTTAGGTACAAATTGACTGACTAAATGTCCAGGCATGGGACATGTGCAATTATTGCATTTCTTCTGGCCAAAAATATAGTCATTTATTGAACTTGCCCTAGTAGTAATGGGAATGGTGATTGTGTGTGTAAGAGAGTAAGGATGGAATGAGGACATTGCGGGGATCCTTCAGAACATAGACTCTTGTTTCTTAAGACTCTTGTTTCTTTCCTTTGCAATGTTATGCTCTGCAGCTCTGGAAGAAGACAATTCTAGGGATCTGAACCATGCTTCAGGGAGGTTACGGTCTATTTAGGGCAGCAGGCAGGCAAAAATGATCATTCATGAACTTTTGATGGACTGTGTAGGTCTGAGTACAAAGAGATGAAGGAAAAGAGGACAGGGAGGCAAAACAATGTCCAGGGAAGTAGGGAAGCCATCTGAGAAATGGTGTTTGGACTACAGTGGAAAGGATAAGGGGAATTTGGTCAGAAGAAGAGTACGTGGTGGTGATGAACTCATTAATTTTTCACTACATGTTGAACTTGGGCTTGAAACTGGGTATAATTTCAGGAAAAATTTTGTATTGCTCAATGCATGGCAAAATAAAAATTAATTAATTAAAGCTCTGCTAATTTACAATTTGTGATATGTAGGTGCTGCCAGGGTAGGAGTCATCTCCATCTTGTTCTCTGCTGCATCCACAATGTGTAACAGAGATCTTTGTAGTGGGTACTAAACACAATTGGGGGCTAAATGAATGAATCTCACCCTGAGCAACCTGCTACAAGCATTTTCTAATAAGATCAATTATGCGATTGCATGTGTAAAAACAAAAACGTGGGAAGAACACATTGTTTGCACAGAAGTGATTGCTCAACCACAAAACAATGTTTCCTATTCAGTGCAGCAGAGCTCCAAAGGAATGTTACAAATGAACCCACTGATAGCCCATTGGTATATTTTGAATGTACAAAAATATGTATTTTTTTCAAAACTGCTATCTTATTTCTTAGTCATTAATCTTCCTTCTTGTCTGACCTTCTGAATGAATAAAGGTTTTGGCAGGCTCTCTTCTTTGATATTTTACCAGGTATGGGGACAATGAAGGGCTTTTGAAGGCTAAATAGTAAGCCAGGCCTGAGTTCAAGACAGTGGTCTAGGTCTGGACAGTGTTATGAAGCAGGGCTTCAGAGCAGAAGAGCAGTTAGCACTAGGGAGGCCATCGAAGACCAGAGGCAGAGGAGAGAGTCCAATCCAGATGGACTGGCAATGGCCATAGAATATGTGAAAGGTAGGAGTCCAGGCCAGAGGCTGTCTGTGGAGGGGAGGCTAAGAGTGAACAGTGGAAATCATATATCCAGTCTGACTAATGTATCAGGAGCTTAATGAGTTCAGTTCAACCATTCAAAGGTGACTTATATTTCTTGACCTATACGCTTTCCTAATATCTCCATCCTCAAATAGAAATTATCAACTCTTTGCTGTTGCCCCAAAAGGTCTGATGGCCTGCAACATACTTTTTCTCCCCAAAGGTCACCTCTTTATACACATGCAATTTTAGCTTTAACCACTACAGACACTCTTTACAAAAAATATTTCTTGGTTTCTAAGATTCATGGGGCACGTGATGGCAGCTCCATTTTGTAAAGTCACTCTATCACTAGTTTCCAAGTGAATATTGTAAGTGCACCTATGAGGAGGCCAGAACTATGAAAAGTATAACATAAAACTGGCTTTCTATTTTAGGTAGAAAGAGGTTATGTGCACAAAAGGCCTTTTACTGGGTTACACGTTAAATACCTTATTAACTTAAAAACAGAATTCAAATGTAAATTATAATCCTTGTTATTACTCATAACTGCAGTTCAGATAAGTTGGCAGTTTTCCCATATCTTCGTAAACCAGTAACCTCCAGGATAAATTATGTATTGCACTTAATACCTAATTGTCCTTAAAGAGGTAATGCTTGTTCAGAAAATGTATAGGTTGCCACAGATTTCACATGAACCTGCTGTCACAAGCTCGTGGTGAAGTTTATTTTCTTTCTGCCATCTTCTTGTAGGCTCAGGGCTGCCTGAATTCAGGTCTTGAGCATGAAAGAGCTGGAGTTGTTGCATTTGGTTGTAGTGACTGTGGGTCAGGAAAGGTCAGTGAGAAGGAAAATCTAGGACATTCTGAACACAGGAGAGAGGTCTCTGAGCAGCCTTCAGATAGTCCCAGCTGACTCACCAGAGTCCACAGATGGAAAAGCCAAGTAACTTCAGCATGTTTCCTCTTGGGCTCTAACTGTCCTGTTTATTCTCCAAGCACAGAAGTGAAATGCTCTATAAACTCCTTCAATGAGAGTCTCCAATATGTGTTGGCATGTATGAACGTGAGTGTGTGTGTCTGTGTGTGTGTCTGAGTACAGTGAGTTCATGAATATGTAATTGGTGCTGTCTTATTTTCTTCAAGCCCTTCAAATGGGAAGTAAATGTCCTGATTGTAAAGCCCCTGCATGGACATATTTACCCAAGAGCTCCAGAGAGAAGGGGTAAAAAGTTGTGACCTCTCTAAAAAATGATGGCCTTACTTTGAAGTCCCCTATTTTGCAGATGATTTGTTTTGCAGTTAACAGGAGAAAGAAGGGGTGGTAACATGCAGTTTTACAGAAAGCAGACGGGATGCTGGTGGTTGCCTCCTCTTGCTCTTGAAACTATGGAGGTCCTGTTTCTGCTGCTAATTCTTCATACATCCCAGTGCATTCCCCAAAGAAACCCACTACCCCTCATTACCATACTTGAACAGATGGTCCCGAGCAGTTCTCTGGATTGCTGTATGATGCCAAGTGAAAATTAACGCCCATGGGGACTCACTGTTATTCTAAAACCAAGATCTCAGTTTTGGTTTTTGGAGACCCTGCCCCAGCCTGGAAAGTGTCAGTAGTAGCAATTTTCAGCACTTCTGTGCCTCTTAGGCAAAATTATGGGGACGCAGAAGGCTCAAAAGAGGCCATGCGGACAGTTCTAATTTCCTCTTTCTCTCCATTTCTTGAAAGATTAGGAATATATTTATCAAAAGTTTTTGCCCTATAATAAAAAAGTTATATAAGCTCACTGTTTTGTAGAGAGCAGTTATAAATAATATACATTAAATAAACTATTAATATATGTGCATCATTACTTTCCGACACGTTACAAATTTCTAGATGTGTTTTTCTTTGTCTGTCTTTCCCACTAGACTGTAAGTTCTATGAAGGCAAGATTTTTGTTATTCAATGCTGTTTTCTCAAAACAGGAATATGGTACGCATTTAATAAATATTTGCTAAATGAATGGGTCCCTCGTGGGCCTGAGTGAGTGAACAAAGTGTGGCAGTGATGGTAAACTGCACTTGTGTGGGTATTTTGAATTGCTCCCTCCTTTAAATGCTCTAATCAGAACAAAACCACCTTGAAAATTAACACTTGTTGGATGGTCTGTTGTGTTCCAGATACTGTGATAAGTAGTTTGTTGAATATATGAATGAGTCATTTTATTTACAACTCAATGATGTATGTATTGAGTTTATACCCATTTCATAAATGAGGAAACTAGAGGTTAGAGAGGTTGAGGATTTGCCCAAGAACACAGTCTTAATAAGAGGAGTGGCTAAGATTTGACTTCAGTTTTGATTAACTCCAGAGGCACCCCTTGATATATTTTTCTTTGATTCATTTATTCATCCAACCAAGGTACTTTTATTTAGGTCTTTCTATGTGTGAGGTACCATGTTGGGTGCCTGATGACATGGTTGGTGCCTTTTCTACATACTAAGGTAGGGTCGGAGGTGGTTGGAGTTAGGGATTGGGGGAGGACGTATGGGTGGGTCCATATGCACTAGCAGGTTAAAGTGACAAGTTTCAGCCAATTTATATCATGGATAATCCCAATAGAGGGTCAGTAAATAGTGAAATGCCCCATATCTGGGGCCAGAGACAGTCTGTTTGCAGGAGGCTGCTGCTGATCCCAACACAGACTCAGTGCCGTGTTCTGGAACAGATCTTGTCAGTTTCCCTCTAGTCAAGCTAAACTCAGAGGTGTCCCTTAAAATCTTGACCTAGGCTGTGTTTTACCCACTTCACTTCTCAAAATGAAAGTTTACAGAGTTGTTTGTAGTCACAAGGAGGCGAATGAGATGGAAGCTAGCAGGACCTTGTCAGCCCTGAAATGCACAGCTTCTCACCGCTTATCATCCTAATGGGCTGACTCTTCAGAAGTGCGTATTAGTTTTCATTTAGGGCTGTATTATTTTAATGTCACTCACATAGCTTCACAACCCTCATGCCATTGCCAGCAGGCACCTCTAAAAAGAACAAAATCAGACCCTGTTCTCAGAATAAAGCCCGTGCAAGAGACTTGGCCATCTTTTTTTCTTGCTTCCTTTATTTGCAGATGTAGTTTGGAAATGTTTATATTAGCTTATTAATGTAAGGCTGTATAGAAGAGGCCCTGTGCTTTACAATCAAACTCCCAATTAATTATGTAAAGTTCTTGTAAAATAGCAAATAATAATCAGGAGTGTTTTGCCTTCTTTTTTTTTTGCCTTCACTGTATTTTTTACGGGACACATTGCAGTAAGTATTTCACGTGGGAGTTTGTGCCACCATAATAATTAATGCCAGAAAGTTATGTGAAGGTCTTCCTGTATTAAGTAAACCAGCCCTTGCTGAGAATGGAAAGATAAATGGTGGGAGATTTGAGAAGAAAGCTGCTGTAAAAATGACCTAAGATTTAAGATATACGAACTGAAGGAAAAGAATCCACATATTTTCATCTTTGTCAAATGAGGTTACTACTTTTCTAAGACAGTTACAGAATAATAACATCTCCAGTTAGCAAATAATTGTGCAACTGTGTGATCAGTTGCCTATAGATGTTGCAAAGAAGAAAAAATAACGGGGAGCTATCTTCACCCAGCTTTTGTTTGCTACCCTTCCAGTGATTACGTTCTGTCCATCAAAGACAGTTTTTATATAAAAAGCCATTAGGAGTTAGATCTTCAGTACTTCTGAAGGGCAACCAAACTTGAATGCAGTTCCAGATAGCAGTCACTCTATAGCTAACATTATCATGGGGGTGAATTACAGGTATTGGCATTAGGTTTGTAAACTGTGCTTACCTAGGGATTTTAATAAACCATGGATTGAAGTTTTGTTTTCCCTTCCTAAGAACATATAGCAATTTTACACTGAGACTTTATTAGTTGCTCATATGGCTTCATCAAATCGCAATTCATGGGGTGGATGTATAAGGACTGGAAATAGATATATTCTAACCAGTAGAATAAGATCAGTTTGTAAGTCAGTATCTGCCAAGGGGGGAAAAAAAACTCCTAAGGATCTTTTTTTGTGTTCACTTTAAATAAAAAGCTCTTTTTCTTCGGGCATCAAATAAACTTTTATCTTCCCCAAGTTGGTGTGAGATCTTCAGTGCATCTAATGAGGACCAAGCCAGAGAGACAATAGGTTGCCTTAGTGTTGGAGAGTTCAGAGGACAGAGTCCAGGCACAGCACCACGTCCCAGCTGGGTGGGCTGTGTTTCTTTTTCCTCCGTTAGCTTTCCCAAGTCCCCTTCTCTGTCATGCTTTGTTCACGGTTCGCTCTCGTCTGCAGCAGGAACCTGTATTGAATATTCTGACCTCATTCTCTGGGTATTGCTCCCAAGATGTCACTGCAAGGTGTATGAACAGAGGAGGAAATGACGGGAAAGGGCTGTGTTGCAGAGCTGAGGTCTGCATGGTTGAGACACTGTGGAGAGAGCAGCTCAAGTAGTAGTCCCCTGACCTGCACCCTCAGTGCACCCCACGAGAATGCTGTTTTTGGTCTGAGCATCTTACCTCTCCTGCTTCTCCCCTTTGGTTTTATCTCTTCTATGTCTCTAGATTGCTCTTAAGATAAAGACAGAGAGCCCAGTCATAGTCTGAGTCCTTACCTGTTTCACCTCATCTCTGTGCCTCCTTGTTCTCTGGGCTCCAGTGATATAGCTTTCTCAAAGCTTTACTTCCAATTGCCAAAGGACCTTGGCCTATGAAATTACCCTGTGCACAAAATGCTCTGCCTTCAACTTTCATTGTCTCTTCCTCTGAAGACTGCTTCCATCGCCCTGTTCGCTACTCCTTCCTAGCACCATGCACCTGTCCTTTGAAGTGCTTTTTATACTTGTAATTTGTTTTCATGCTATTTGATCTATGTCTGTCTCTTCCTAGTAGATGATAAGCTTCATGAGGGCAGGATCCACTTCTGTTTTGGTTCCTCCTTATTTCATCCCCAGTGCTTAGCATAGTTCCTGTCACAGAGGGGCATTTGATAAATCTTACTTAAATTAAGGAAAGGATGAGAGAATGAGAAAGTGACAATGACAGAACATGCACACATGAGAGAGAGAGAGAGAGAGAGAGAGAGGAGAGAAGCGGAGAAATGGGCAGTCACTCTCCTGTAGCCTGTGGAAGATAGCGATGGAACAGCTCTTCATTTTTTTTTTATTTTATTGTATTTCATTTTTACTCTTCATTCTTATTTACTCTTCATTTTACTGTATTTCATTGAATCTAAGATACCATAATTATTGATACACGTTATTTTATATATCACTAAGAAAGAAAAACCACTGCCAATTAAACTGACATACCATTGATTGTAAGATGCTTCCCAATTTTAATGTCAAAATATCCATTGAATATGGGAAGATCTGCATCTTAGAACTGATGCACATAAGAATTAGATTACATTAAATCTAGGAAAAATGAGCTAAATCAACGGTCAAATGGAGACAGAATAAGTTGAAGAGTGCAGTCCAAGAGGACTGATGTTATTGCATACCAAATTTTCAACTTCAACTTCAGCAGTGTTTTTTTTTTTTTTTTTTTTTTTTTTGCTTTTCTTTCTTTCCCTCTTTCTTATTTTTTCTAAGATGACAAGGATTGGGGCACATCTAGTTACCCATGAGTGTCTTGGTCATCTGGTGAAAAGTAGCACTCAGTTTCAGGTGGTTGGGATTATGAGGGGCAGTCTATAACGTGGCAAGAGGAAGAGATCTTGGCTACCAGTAGTATGCGCTAACCAAAGGACTAGCAAGTTACAAACAGTACAGAATGTAGTGCAAAGAGCTGCCCGAACCTATCTTTCCCCTCAGCTCCTGTAGAGTAGTGTGTTTATACACTTCTCTGAGATTGTGTCAGCAGCATGCCACTCTGAAGAGGCATGGATTAACAATGGCTTGAGCCAGTGTTGAGGGGCAAACCCATAAATTTCAAAGCCATTGCTCTTGCTCCCTGGCAGTGACCTACCCAGTGGCCTTTCCCCACATGGGCACTACAGCATTTTTTTCTAAGATCCAATCTGCAAAACTCCCAGTAGAAAGACAAACTAGTCAAAAATCAGGAATCTTGGGTCTAGTCCTAGGTCTGTAACTAGTTGAGTAATCTCGTCACCCCTGCGAGACTTAGTGGGATTACATGTCTCTAAGGATCTTCCACCCCCACTCTTAATCTGAGCTGCCTACCCTGTATGATAATGGAATCAGAAAATTTCTGGCTGTGAGGTAGGTATGCCCTCTCTTCCCCATATTCCTCCACTGGTCCTGCTCCATCTTTCTTTTTAATGAATAAACACATTTTTAGAGACAGTTATTGCACCAAAATAATGTCCTCTGCCTCTTTTAACCCTTCTGTTCCAATTTTTCCCCTCACTTTTGGTATTTGTTCTTTTCGTAGAGCGAACACTCTGTCCTTTTCTCTAGCTTCGGTATAGCACTTCAAATCTAGAAACTCCCAATTGTGTCTAGAAATTAAAATTTGAATAATGTGACAACACTGCCCTCTCAGTCCCTGTGGTCTTGGGAGCATAGAAGAATAAAAATGCTGGATCTGATGGGATTTGTAAGGATTGTCTTAGGTGATTAGCTCATTTAACTGATGAGCAGACTTTCATGGGGATGGGGGTGGGGATGATTTACCAACGGTACCCAGCTGAGAGTGGCAGACATCATAGGACAAGATTGTCCAGACTACCATCCCCAGCTCTCTCCAGTATCCCAAGCTGACTTCATTCTCAACAATGCCCAGGAAAATAGATTCCTGTACCCTATTTTACGTTTTTATTTACTCTGCCTTCTGAGTTTTGAAAAACCATTTTGAAAAAGTCTCACGTCTTATGGTTTTCAAAAGCTCTTCATTTATTTCACATTTAAAAAATATGAATATGAATTCCCTTACAAGTTTAGTGCTTATGATTTTCTTTAAGCCACAAGCTTCAAGACTCTTTGTTGCTGCTTTTTAAATTTAAATCTTCTTTCTCAGGAATAACCTGGAGAACCAGAACATTTCTTGAGGGTCCTGCATCAATGATTCTCATTCCGTGGAAGACCTCATCTGTGTTTGTAAGCAGGCAGAGTCTTCTTTGGTCGTCCTAAGGGCTGTTAAAAAGCCCTCAAGGGAAAAATAAGGGTGGGGCAACATGGCATGAAATACAGATTTCTTGGGTACCTACAATGGGCCTTACAAACATGATCTCATTTTAAGCCTCCCAACAATCAGCTGGTCAATAGGACTTTCATTGTACAAGAAGTCACTTGAGTAGCAAGAGGTCGAGCCAGGATTCAAACTCAACTCTATCTCTTTATGAAGCCTGGCGTTCTTTCAGTAATTTGCCTTTTCTGATCCAAGAACTTCAATTTTTAATAATGTGTGGCTAATGTTGTTCTTGAACTGTTGAATTATTTATCTCTTACTGAAGACCAGTAACACCATCAGTGATTTCCTCAAAGAGATTCATAAACTGTCCCTTTCATTTTCTTGTCTTATCTGACCATCCCTTGGAATTTATCATTGACAAGCAGCTGCTGTGGAGGTGAAATCTGCCTTAGGTTGGTAGTGCATAGTCACTACTGAAACTCAATGGACACTGGTAGAATGAAATTAACAGGTTTGAACTTAACTGTGGAGCAGGACTTTACTACTCCTTTATTGCAGGAAGTCACCAGTTGCATTTTGATCACCCCGAATGGTCTGGACTTTGATCCTTCAAGCCATGGAGTATTGTCCCTTCTCAATGCAAAGGCTTCATTTCTGTCCTCAGATCACTAATGCCACTTCTTTTTGAAACAAGAGGATCTTTGGGCTCAATAAAAGTATTGTTTCCCCTCTATTCAACTTTGGAAAACTTAGGTGGCAGAATTCTGAAATGGTCACATCTCTGAGCACCAGAGACTTGCCTCTGTTGGGATCTGGGCTTTCTTAATCTACTGTAGCAATGCAGATGGCTTGAATTCCAATGATGACTCAATCCAGTGATGCCCAACATCAGTTTCATCTTGCCACTGTTTCAGAGATCTGTCACTCAGTGTTTCAGAACATGGACAAACCATATGCCTTTGACTAATGCCAAAGTTTAAGATGTCCTTTGAAAAACATTACTGCATTATAATTTTCGAAGATTGTACTCATGTTGCTGTTTCTATAATGACGGCCACAGCTTCCATTTAGATTTTGCCTTAACACTTTTTTTTTTCCAAAAGGAATTTTATGTGTATTATCTTAATCCCACAGTTCATTCCTCACACTGCAGCCAAAGTCATCTTTTGGGGGGAGGGAATCTGATCCAATCGTATTCTTGCTTAAAATGCTCCATCACTTCCTGTTGCCATCCGAACAAATCGCAAATTCCTTTTCATGGTTTAAAAGTACCTACAGTAGGTGAGCCCTGTCTACCTCTCTACTCCACCCGCTGGTTGCTCCATGTAGCCACACTGGTCTTCTTTCTATTCCTGAAATTTATTCTTGCTTCGGAGTCTTTGCACTTGCTGTTCCCTATGCCTAGAATGCTTTTTGTGAAGATGTCTGTGTGGCTGGCTCCTGGACACCTGAAATAGATGTCAGCTGATTTAATCCTCATGGCCTGGGTAATACTCTGGGACGTGTTTGCTAACGTTAGAGCCCAACTGTTAACCCTCTTTCTCAAGCAAATCTTTGCACACTTTTCCCTTCTAATTCTGTCCTTTCATCTATTCTATATCTCTTTTATTAAACTGTATTCAACTGAGTTCCCAGAGGCTGCAGGTACATAGATTTGATTTCTTTGGGATTTCCCCTTCAGTGCTGTTCACTTGGAGGGTAAGAAAACATGAGGTTTAACAGCATGTCGTGGAAAGAATATTGGGCTCTGAGTTAGAGATTATGTGTTCTAGGTTGGCCCTCTCACTACCCAGGTGTGTGGATGTAGGTAACACACCCACCTCTCTGGGTCTTATAGTTTCCTCTCTGGAAAATGAGAAACTTTTGACTCCATCTCATTCTTTTTATTCATGGCCAGAGTTTTCAAACATGACCATGATTTTTTGTGTGATCAAAAAGATGGATTTCTCTGTGGTGATGAGGAGAGGAATCAGATTACATAAATTCAACGAGATTGAAGTAATCCATTTCAAATTATTTCCAAGCTCTGGAAAAGATTCAAACCTTGTGAGGCGGACCCAGTCCCATATAATGTGGGTCCATTCCGGAATTGTGTTTAGCATGTCTGACTGGAACAGATCACAGCAAAAGAAAGTGCGCCGTTGGTAGGTATGTGTGGCATGCCGGGTGGCTGAATCCAAGCTGTGAGACTGAATATAATGAAGGGCACTATGAGGTGCATTTTATGGTCCTTTATCTCGAGGTGCCTGTGGAGAAGTTACCAATTCAATATTGCATCTAGTTCTTTTTTGTTTGTGTTTTTGTGGAAAACAAAGCTAGGAAAATATTGTCGTGGTTGTTAAAAAAAGAAAGCAGTATGCACTTTTAAGAACCATAATTAACACTGGGCTTATGCCAGGATCTCTTGCTTGATTTTTTTAAAAACTGTTTTCACTGTCTCAATAGCCAGTTGTGAGATCAGTGATTCCTGTTCTCCGGAAATGACTAATCAGGTCAAACTGAATTTTTAAAGCATAGAAGAGTGTTCCAAATTTCCAGGCACTGCCAGCAATGTTTGTCTTCAAGTTCTCCCTTTTTGTTTTTATCATCCAATTTGTGTGAAACAGAACAAGTAACAACCCACGTTGAATGACTCTCTTCCTGATGCTCATGACATTTTACTGGTTGTATGTCTCTGTCCTTCATTTCTTGGTGTGTTTTGTGATAGAGGTATGATTTGGCTGATTGTATCTTACTTCTTGAACTAATAGATTCATTGTATCTCTCTGGATACTTACCAGCGTCTGTTTCAATGCCACACTCTAATTAAAGGCTGGTGCCCAACTGTAAGAGTTCACAGTTCTTTAACAGCTTTTCGTGTGTTGTCACATGGAGTTAGCTCTCTCTGAAGACAGGCTGAGTGTGTAGCAGTTAATGCTCCTGAAGGAGATTACCGTAATTACCAGTGATCAATGTTTAATGCCTCTCCATCCAACCCCACCTTCACGCATTTACAAGACAAGATGTGGGAGGAAAAATCAGCGATAGCAGCTTTATACCGAGCTTGATTTAGTTTGCAAGAAAACTGACTCTGCTCTGGCTTTTGAAATATACCTAGGCTCAAAAATATACTATTT